>NW_002060944.1:4090533-4350862 GCF_000150275.1 Trichoplax adhaerens | reverse complement strand
TAATGAAAAGGACGATAGTAATGAAGTTGATGGTGAAGGTGATAAAGAAGAAAATGAAGACGAAAAGAAAGGAGTAGCTGAAGGGAGTGATATTTCCGGTAAGGTTACCGAAGAAAATCTAGTTGAAGGCCGTCATGGAGATAGTAGTAATGAACCAGAAGATAGTGAAGGGGATCGTCATAAGGAAGTTTCTGAAAGTCAAAATCAACAGGAGACTCAGGAAAATGAGAAACCTTCTGATGACAACAGTAATACGGAAGCTTCTATTACTGACGCGATTAGCTCCGATGTAGTTGCCTCACAAAAATTCGTTGACGAGAAACAGGATAACGCGGAAGATGCTGCTTCCTCTCGCTCTCCAGAATCTGGCGATAATTCTACGAAAGGCGAGGTTAGCTAGTGTTTGTTGTATGAAAGTTGATACATTTTGGCATTTAGCTTTTATAGTTTTGTAATTTTGGCTGATTATCTACGTTAATTAATTTAACCGTTACTCAGTCCCCACCTCCAATGCCTGAAAAAGAAGTTAAGGAAGCATCATTATTTGATGATGAGGACCAAGACTTGGACTGGATGAGTTAAAAAGCAAAATTTATTTGTAATATGATATATTGTAATGTGATCTTTTCTTCCATAAGTATTTGAATATTATGCAGGTAGGATATTCCTTAACCTGATGATCTATAATACGCGTACAGTAGTTGCTATAATACATGTAGTTTGCCTTACGTTATTACTCTGTTACAAGTGTTTTGTTTCTACGTACAAAATATCTCAATTTTACTATCGATTATCACCACTTTTTATGTGAAAGAAACAATAGTGAAATACGAAAGTACCTTTTATTCTATTTTTTATACAGTAAGATTTAGACATTTTATATAGAACCTTTATTAGCAAGAGTACCAGCACGATTGAGTACTAGTAGTAATTGTTACAATTTCAATATTCATGTAGAGTTTTAGTATTTAAATTTTCCTAGTACAAGTTTATTAATTCAAATTGAAATTATTAGATGCGATACGTAAAGATTCAGCGATAATTAATTTGCATCTGGCAGTTTCTACAATTATCATGAAAATATCCAATAAAAAATTCAAGTCAATTCTTGATTGTTCATTCAAGCTGACATGACTTGCGTTCTAATCGATCATTATTATGCATAGACACTGTGGAATATACTCGTATAGTAGTCCATGATACATTGATACAGTGTCTAATAGTAATGTACATATCCGTATTAAATTAATATAGGGTAATTAATAAAGTATAGTAGAAGCGTAGATGATATATACCGTAGTGTAGAATAAGTAGTAAGATGCATGCAAATGGTAGAAACTTTGTAGTCAAGATGATAGATGTAGGAATATCATATGCAGATTCATGTACGCTGTTAAAAGATTCAAGCAGTAATCAATTTTACCATGATAACATATACGTTGCTACATCCAGTAACTGAGGTATTAAGAAACATTGAATTGGTAGCTTCTGATAATCCGTAGCATAATGTTTACAAAGTCAATGGCGTATGCGATCACTGAGATATAAGCAGGCATTAAAACTAATCGATTGTATGGTATAGTATTATAGTAGTCCATAGGGACATTAGACTAATGGATTCTAATAGTCTATGACTTTATGATTGGACTCTAGTATTAGTATTTTCTAGGTGGCCGAACTATTCTTAAAAAAAATACTGGAGCCATTTCTACCTTTGGCATACTGTACTACTAGACCAACTAAAGAGAAATCCTGAGGTGGTTTTGTCAGTATCGCGTGTAACACGTTCAGTTTTACTTGTTTGGGAATTGGTTTTAACTGAATTATCGCCACTATTACATGCTTTTCCTACACAATTTTATAGTACCGTATGTTATACAATCAAAGTCTGCTAATTGTGTTAAACATTGGCAAAGACTTGTTCGAGACATTTCCTCTTAGCATTGTTTAGTTCAGGAGGCGAAACGAAATTTGAGCTCGCTGAAATCTCAAATGATGACAGTTCACTTTGAACACGCAACTAAAACACGAAATGATAGAGATTGCCAATTACTATTTATTGGCCAAAATTGAGAATCAGATCATTTGCTAGTCAATGTAACATCTTAAAATTATGCACTGTACTGTTCTCAGATTCGCTTCAAAGCTAGCAAGTTGGTTACGCATAATGACAGAAAAAGTCCTTGCTTTCATTTACTGTTCGTACAAAAGGAGGCGGTAGCATACCATACCGTATCATGCCATTTTTTTGGACCCGTATGACTACTGTACTGTACCGTCTGTACGTACGTCAGTCTACTGAGTGTAGGTGAGTATATGACTGAGACTTTGGAGAAGAATAGATAGAGTATTTGTCTGCTAAGTTTCTGACTGAATCACGTACTGTACAGTATTGTATACTAGACCATATGAGTATAGCAAAGGTTGTTTGAATCATTGGTTACCCCCTCTCAACTGAGATGTCCACTATTACACACCGATACTATTGAACAATTTTGTCAATGAAGGAACTTTTAGTACTCGTGCAAGACGAATTTACGCAACGTCCAATAGATATTCTAATAAATTCGGCCATTTGTTTTTGACGGACTGGAATATGCGCCACGTCCAGTACTGTACTGTACTGTGACGTCGTACAGTATACTCGTATGGTCTCTGTACTGTACACTGTACACTGTACACTCAATGGGAGTGACTTTGAATTCATTCATACGCACAGTCTGGCTCAATCACAAATGGACACGTAGCGAACTGACAGTAAAATAAACAGGGAATATTGACTGACCTATGACCGATTTCGTCAATGGAAATATTAGTACATAACTTATTACCAGGATTCATTAGTCATTGTTAGATGGAATTTCTAAATTTATGACTACCTTTTGTCAAGTAAAATTACCTATTCACAATGTGCAGCACCATAGGCAAAGAAAAAAAAAAAAATCAATCAATCAATAATAAGTACAGTACAGTACTGTACTGACGTCAAGTCATTTGACACAACTACAGTACAGTATGACTGAAATTGACCATCGCTCTCAGTACAATACACTCCAGTTAGCCCTAAATGGACGTCTCTCCTACAGTACAGTGTACTGTACACCGATGCATTTTCTAGTATGGACTGGACGCCTACAGTACAGTACAGTGTAAACTACCGACAGTACTGAGTACTCAGTGAGTACTGTAGGTAGAGTACTGCACTGTAGGACAAAGAATAATAGACAGACTACTACTTAGAATCTGTAGCGATTGTGTGACGTAGAAAATAATTTTTTTCTTCGACATTTTTTCATTGCCAATTTCACTGCAGTCAATGTCAAGTTATTAGTCCATTTTTTTCAATATCAATGCTGACTAATCACTACAGTTGGAGTATTCTACTATTGGGCAAGACATTGTCAATAATTTTATCCTCATTTTGTACTATGTAGTAACTGAATTGGTTATAGTTTAAAGGAGGTTGAAGGAATTGCATATTACCAACTTGGTGCCAACTTGGGATCAATCAACTGGCATGGACAATATGAAATTCTTTTTCTTTTACCTACTTATCCTCGTCCTCCGTCTACATGCAGGAAGGTAATAGCGGCGGTATTTTTTGTATCTGTTTTTACTAAGACTAGATTCGCCTTTATGTTAATTCTGGACTATTAGTAGGCAATTGCGCTGGCAGTGATAGGCTGATAGCTACATTTTACGTTGTGTTATTTTCTTTTTGTCTCGGTGAAATGATAGCGTAGAGTGGTTGTATTGCAATGTTACATTTATCTTCTATGCGATTCATTTTCTCAACTTATAGTATCTTTCAATCAATGATTTTAACCTGATGGATCGCATCTTTTTTGACTAGGTGCGATAATGATAATGATATGAATGCTAACGCTGAGCAAATTGGAGCTTCTAGGATACAAAATAATCTGCAAGGCTACAATTCCAATTCGGTAAATTAAAAAACATGCTACGAGTCTACAACCACTGGTACCACTACTATACATCAGTATGGAATCCACACTCTATTGGAATACTGTACTTCCATGTCTGCGGTAGTGCTGGAACTTTCTTCCATCACTATACAGGAAATAATAATATGATGCTGTAATACCTCACTTGTCTGCAATAAGACCCAATCTTTCAACTCTATGCTCTAAATTCATCATTTCGTATCGATTGCATTGTTGGCTCAGAATACTTTGGAAATTTCCGTTGCGGACAATAGCTCAACTTTTGTCTGTTAGTAGTTAATTAATTATTTGCATGTTAGGAAGTATTCTTCACCGCATTTTTCTTTCTTGTCAGCCAGTAGTAAATTGTACATATATTATTTGTTCATCACAGTGCTATTCAGCATCGTTTGTGAGATGTTTGATGGAGAATTTTCTTTTCATAACCGTAACATTTAAAATAGTTACAAGTTTACGCCTACTAGTGCTGTACTATGGCTACTGTTATAAATTGAAGTTGATGGTTAGGAGTCTTCAGTTGGAAATACCCATTCAAAATCGATATCGACACTTGCTGAAACGAAAAGCTGATAATTATGATTAACAGATATGTGTACCGTTAGATGTCTACGTTGTCATATCGTAGAATCGTCGCCGAAAATGTGCAGCGCATGCAAAAGAGTTTACTACGTAGAGTATACGGTATTCTTTCAAGTCAGCATAAATGCTACTGCAGGCAGTACTGTATGTAGGATTTGTTTGAGGATACCTCTACTGTAATCCTAACCACTTACAAATGTACAATTCCATAGGTTCTAATAGCAACACATGTAGTATTATTCCTATCAATTTCGTTTTAGCGATAGTGAAGATTGAAATGTCTAATGAATTAAATATCGCCAGTAGATACGTACTGTACTGTACAGTAGAGAAAGAGATGCAAGGAAAATTTTAGCCGTATTTCGAGATAGTGATTTTACTTGAATTACTAGCATATTGCTGTTGTAGGCATTCAGACTTTCCAGTGTGCCTACCCGTTCAAAATTTGCGGTACCTTGAATTAAGACATTGAATTGAATCACTGAATTCATCAATTCAATGACTAATTCAAATCAGCATTGAAATTGAATTAAGTTATGTTAAAATGAAAGAAGTTGATTTGAATTGAATCTAAATGTGCAAATTTTTCAGTGCCTTGAATATCATTGAATTCAATGACTGATTTAAAGCTGAGTTATGTTCAAATATATACGAATGTGTATGCCACGGTCTATGTTGATGTATACAGTACGACGTTCAGTATATTTATAATGCACAGTGACAGGCTATAGCAGCGACTACTGTACTTAATGGAGGGAGGGGGGGGGGATTGACAGAATTTGAATTGATTAACTGTAAATTGAAGTGACTCTGGATTAAAAAGAAGTGATTTACAAAGATGGAAACTACACAAAATTGAATTACATGAATAGAGGTGAAAATAAAACTAGTTAGAATCACTTGGAATCGAATGGGTAAGCCCAAAAGTTCAATTTTGAAAGGGTAGCTGTGTGCACACCTTTGTACAGTAATTGTGTTAGATTATTCACAGAATTGTATCAGCAAGATTAATGGAGCCCTATGCATGCTTGCCTTTTGAGCACTATTTATGAAAGAATAACAGACGAATACGAATAAATTTATAACTACCCTATCCTTTTGATGTTCAACAGTTAATTATCTTTTTCTTTATTTGTAGATTAATTTACATTTGAATCTGCAATTATGATTTAGCAATACTCAGTCTTTTATGCATTTCATTCACAATTTTTTAACACCGTTGAATAAATCACGTCACGTACAATTTTTGTAACACTAGTGATTTTACAACATTTTTGAATACTGTAATGTTGCAAGATTATTTTATTGTGTAAAAGATGCGCTTATAAATAATATTATTATTAAATAGAGGTATGGGACAGGATATTTCTGTACTGTGATCTTACCCTTGCGTGTAATTTCTCAATTTCTTCCCTTTTAAAGCTTTTTAACTAGTCCTACGAAATACTGACACCGTTACTGACTAATGTTCTTGTCCTATTTGTAAAATGTGTTTACTGTCAACTTGATAATAATACTTATTATAGAGGAGATATTTAATTTATTTCAAGTAATTAGCTTACAGTAAACCACTATTATTACTATTCAACATCTACGTATATCACTGAATACGGAGAAGAGGCTTTGCAACTTGGATCAAAGTTTAACAATTTCAATTTTTTATTCAATTTGCGGACAGAACGATGTATCTTATGATGACGGAACGACTTCATCAATTGGAGCCTCAGACGATAATTCCGGTCATAGCCAGTCCGATGAGCAAATCATTCATAATGATGACAAACAACTCGATGAAGATGAAAATGGGGAAGCTTCACATCAGAATTTGAACCTAGACGTTAAACAATCGCTAGAGTAAGTTTCTAGCTTTTAGTAAATTAATCTATACTGCAGCACATGACATTATAGCTAAAATGAAACTTTTATTATTACAACCGTACCCAGGTCGTTAAATTCACTCACGAATCGTAATTTGTATGAGTTGTTGTATGGTGTATAGTATATATGGATTTTACTGAACTTTCCTGGTGTAAACCTTGCAGTATATGTTGTCGGATTGATATGCTTTAAGACGTAGTCGTAATCCTCAGGAATGATAATTATTGTTAAGATCTCTCTGTTTTATTAAATTGTTGTACCTTAAAGCGTAGTTGGAATCCCCATAAATGATAATGTTTAAAGGTCTCCCTGAAATGTTTTCAAACTTTCTATGATCAAGGATCTATTTACCCCTAGTTGTGATACTAATCTTTTATTGAAGTAGTTTATTAAATGATAGATTATTCATCTTTCAGCCTTAGAATTAAACAAAGTTATACTGTATAAGGAGATATAAGTTGATTTATAGAAGCCAAAAGTACTGTAATATACTGTAATACTAATATCATAATAGCAAGCAGAGTCCCGTTGACTCTAGCATTTATATATGATTCATTTTTTATCATGCAGTGATAGGCAAGGATACTTTACTCACTAATATGTTACATAAAATGTGTTCTTGAAGGTTATATTCAATCATTGTAATTTATAAATCTAATTTTATAGCGTCGAGCTAAATGAAGCAGTCGATGATATAAAGAAAGATACTGATAAATTACCGGTAGTCCCGCAAAATATGGTAAAGAATGAACAAACTACTGAAATCGATGTTGATAACATGAAGGCCAAAATAACTACGGAAAAGGAGGAAGATACAGCTATGCCATCCTTTGAAGAATGGAAAAAGAAACAGTTTGAAGATAGCATGAAGCGAGGTAGGCTAAAGTCTAAGTGTCATGCTTTCATTGAAATATGCATAGTATTTTGGTTATGTTATAGAGAGGTCATTTTAATAATTCGTTATACAATTGCATGAAATATCAGTAAGACATATTATATTGGTTTTCATTTCTTTATGCAGGGCATCACAATTCTATATCAGCTAGTAACAATTTACCTCGTAAAAACAGACAACCGTCTCAAAATAACTACGCTTCTTCTAGTTGTGGGGCAAAGATTGTTGAATCGAACTCTGAAGCTAAAGTTAGTGTTCCACTTAACGACTTAGTATCGAGTTCTGGATGCAGCAGTATTGCATAATGTCATAACGCACTTTATCGTATTAATTCATATTTGTATCATTTACATAATTTATATGCTACTAGAATGCCGAAGGAATATTAATAGGTGATAAAGATGTTTACATGAATAACCCATGTTCAGCGAATATTTGGTATGTAAAACTGTATTAAAAGGTTTACGCGTACGTAAAGTTCGATTAATGAATGTAAAGTAACTACCTCTTTAGAAATTTTGATAATGTATTAGTCGCCTTTACACTATTGTGCAATATAAAATTTTCTAATTTAATATTTCCATTTTTTGGATTGTCCATTATATTCGACAGGTTCGTAATTGAACTATGCGACCACCTCAAGATAGAATCAATCGAAATAGCCAATTTAGAATTGTTTTCATCTAGACCAGAGAGCTTTCGTGTGTCTATAAGTCAAAGGTAACCAGTAATATGGGTATAGTTCCTAAAAATTACGTAGAATAGTCGGTTGTGAAGTAGCTATTAAGATATTTATAACATAATGTATTCCTTGACGATAGAAATCCTACCCGTGAATGGAAAGTAATAGATACTTTTAAGGCCAAGTAAGAACAATGATATTAATGCGCTACAAAATATACATTATTTACCATTTACATATAATATATTTTTATACAGAGACGAAAGAAAGATTCAGAGTTTTGCGATGGATATAGACGACTTTGCAAGATTTGTTAAAGTTAGTAGCTATTCGGCAGTATACAGTATTAGAATGATGTCTTTTAGTTACCGACATAAATTGTTGTTTCAGGTTGAGATACTTTCAGTTTTTCGAGATGAACATTATTGCCCATTAACCTTTTTTCGTGTACTGGGAACTACCTGGGTTGACGATTTCGATGATTCTGAAACCGCTGATAATGATTTGGACGGGCAAGATACATCTATTAAAGTGAATTCATCTCAACAGATAGATAATTCCACAAATGAGAAATCTGACGGTATTAAAACACTAACCTTGGGCATGTGATAGCATTGATATAATCATATAACTTCGAAAGATGTGCATACACGTAATCTCAATAACCTAAATTTTTCTATAAATAGTAGTACAAGAGTCTAACAAAGGGAATAAATCTACAATTATGGGATTAGGCTTAGGTAAGTTGGTATTAATAGATGTTGTAATACAGAAGACTAGCAGAGTTTACGGTATTGTTGGTGTATTTGATGCCATTTTTACTATATTACTCGGTAGATGCTGTCATAACGATAGTTAAAAAAGTCGGTGAAGCGTTTACTAAACGTAGTAGAAATGAAACTACGAGTGATCATGCTATCGGAAATGATAATCATAACCTTACAGGTATGGTTGTATTACATATTAATGTAATCATCGTGTGATAATAATTCAAATTTCAACATGTATAAGGATACATAATGCTGTTAACTACCATTTCGTAATCGACTCTCTTAACTCAGTTCCGTTTTCATATCTATTTAGGATATTTCCCTAACTACGACATTTGCTACATGTACGTATATATATATATATATATTTATATGTATACATGTGCTGTATGCATTTAATAATCCCAGTATTATCATATAGCTGTTATTGATCATCATTTTTCTTGATATAGAAAAAATGAAACACTGAGTTTGTATTGGTATCTTATGGTAAAGTATAATCGTAAATTTATCGAAGCAATTGTAAATGCAACTTCGAAATCTAGTCAGAAAATATCTAATGAGAACGAAAAGAACAAATTAGGGGATTCCGGAAAAAAAATTACGGCAAACAGATACGTCAGTAATGATAAAAGTATTGAAGATGTTTCTATCCGAACATTCAATTTTATGCCATTCACAGAATATTGTCAATTTTTGGACTTGCCTTTTCGCGCTATTTTCGGCAGTTATGTTGAAGAAATTGCTTCAATATTTTACTTGCATCACTGTCTAAGTTGTTGTGTAATCATAAATGATCCATTGTATAATACATCTACGATCAAAAAATTCGATAAGTTATCTAATTTAATTCCAAACAAGCCTATAAATGAAGTCTCTTCAATCGATCTTTCTCCTCTTGCGCAATTGACGTATTCTATGAATTCAATTAATCAACCTTCTGAACTCGAGCTCAAGTCTGATACTGTTTCTACGCTAGAATTTGATAAATCGATTGAACTTATCATGCAAACAAATCTACCCATGCAAGAATCACAGCCAGTTATTAATATTCAATCAAGTAGAACAACGGTACAAGAACAAAGTGGCTCCGATTACTTGCTGTCTCCAGGAAGTAAGGCATCTGTTGTTAATAAAATGATATCTACGAGCGATGGCTTCGAAAATATAGATCACGAGTTCTCAACAGTATCTTCGATACTGCAACCAAGTGTTACTGTAGATAGCTCAGAATATAAATCTAAAGTTGCTAATGTCGATTCTAATAAGAGACGTGATGCAAGTGAATCGACATCTAACTCTAAAAATGAAACTACGCCATCATCAAATTTAACTTCGGTTGGTGGTTCTATCCAGTCCACGCTTGAAAAATTATTAAATGTTGACTTTGATTATGATTTAGATATCGATTTTAGTCCTTCAGAATCAGCAACAGTTCATAAGACTGGCGCTAATCGAGAATCAGTATTAACACGTCTTAATAACAGAATTAAGACTCTGGAAAAAAACTACAAATTGACAACTTTGTATTTGGAAGATTTTAGTAAAAAATTTGTCAAAAGATTGGATGACGTCCAGAAAGCATCTGATAAAAGAATGAATCTTCTAACTTCTCTGATTGAGCAAAATACTAAGTCAGTTCAATCATTAATGAATAGATTAAATCATTTAGAAATTAATTTAGAAGATATTACAAATGAAATAAGGTCAATTTCTGAAAAAAGCCATCATAAAGGATTTGGTGAAACCTCCGTTTGCTTATTGATCGAAATCATGTGTGTGTTGATTGTATTATGTTTCGTTTTCTCAAGCAAACAGAAGAGAAACAATACTAGACACTAAGTGTACGTTATTGTTTCTAATTTTGTGGTTGCTATAAGTATTTTAGGCTAATAATACAGATCGCAGGCTGTAATTGACAGTTTAATCTTTGAATGATCAAATCTTTCAAAATTTTGTTGCGATAGGATAGTTAGTATATTTAAACGATGTAGATTCCTACTCGTCAATAACTATCCCTTACGCGTACATGTATCATTTATCAGAATAGGAATATTCAGTAATTTTAGTCAACAATTTTATTATTAAATTATAAGCAAATTGAAAATCCAACAACTGCGACATAACATTTATTGATGATCAATGATCCATTTAATTCAATTGAAAAATTAAATTTGTAAATGCTCTATTATATTTGTATTGGTATTGGCACAGAACGATCCATCGTGAAAGTTTATGCCCTTATATGATAAAGTTACCGTAAGAATAATACCAAGCGATGAGATGCTTGGTGAATTTACTTTGGATTGACAATGTAAGACTTTAAATGAACACAAACCCAGACAAAGTCTGTATAAATTCTTAAACACTGATACACTTTGTACTGATGTCAAAAATTCATTTTGTTGACTTCAAGAGTAATAAATGAAACAATACCATTTAAATTAGATTTTTTTAATTCGCTTAAGTAAAGGCTAATAAAATAAATACTTACGCTGTGATTAATTTCATGAATTATACAAACACGATACTAAGAAGATAAGTGCTACGAACACAGGCCTATCAGCTTATTTCGTTTCAAAACTCTTCCTTTTACAACACAGCCAATTATTCGATTATTAACAAAATCAGCTTGTCTATACACTAATGCATATAATATCCTTCAGTTTATCAACAAGCAATGCTAATATAAGATGATTTTATAACATTCTACTATACAACGTCTAACATTTTTATCATTCCAACCTTAGTTATTAGAACTACAAATGGCATTATACAATACATTTGACGAAATATAATTTAGATTTGGATATTTTGTAGTTTTAGATATGTAATCTGAAATTTTTTATAATATAGTAGGTTTTAAGTATCCTTTAAATGATTTGATTTCGATGCCCAAATTGTACTTGTAGACAATAATAACATAACTGATTACAAAATAAGGAACCAGGAAATCCAGACTTCACGCTCTGCGTTGTGTAAAAGAGCTCCTATGGATAATAATGCTGATAAGTAATAAATTTAACAGTCTGCCAGTACAAACAATTTTAATCTGGGTTGTTATAGTTACTGCGGTGTACGAATACAAGGCCTATTTATCTGATATCTCGAATTATTTCAGTACTATGTAAATCTCATTACAAATCATTGGCAAGTATTCGTAAAGTACTCACTGACAGTAGTATTAGTAGTCATTAGTTATATTAATTGATTTTATTAATTTATACAACCCACTCCTAATTGCAATCTTGATGCCGGAAAACTTACGATTGAAAGTTTGGATTTTTTGCCGGCATTTGATTTTGATTTGAAAAGGAAGAAAACGATGGATTGTTATTATTGGCACCAAATGCTGTAGGTTGTGCAGCAAAACTACCAAATTGATTGTTGCCACCGAATCCTCCTTGGTTGCTGGTAAATGCCGAGTTAGTACCAGGGGGCTGGTTGGCATTAGAAAAGGAAGGTAAAGAACTTGACGCCCTATAAACGTTAATGTTAGTATATCAATTTTAATATATCAATTTTAATAATTAATTGTTGTAATCAAACTTTCACAATAATTATTCTCAATATATGGATAATCTTTACCCAAACACATAATCTTTCTGGACAGAAAAAGAATTTGGATTAAAACTCTGCGATGGTCCACTAAAAGTTGCCGTACTGCCGAATGTATTGGAGCCTGACAATAAATATTGATCATATAAAAATATATTACCAGATAACTAATATCAAATATATGGCTAATAGAAGGTAACTGAAATATTTTTGGCTTGTTAATAATGACATTATTCAAGAATAATGTGTTCCCACATTGTAATTCATTTTATTATTGGTCAGCAAAAGTAGGAGGATCTAGTAGTATCAGCTACTAACCTAATGCTTCCGATCTTAATTTATTAGCGAAACCCGTATTCGCAGGAGTGTTTTGATTACTCGTTGGTTGCTGAAATTGATTACTAACATTGGTAGCTAAGCATATTAGAAATTCAATTAGTTAAAAAACTTCTTTACAATACTTATGAATAAACGAAGAGAATACCAAAAGAGAATCCACTTGTCGGGCTATTGAAGGGTCCAGAAGCTGTTTCTGCGGTTGTTTGCGCCTTGACGCCCCCAAAAGGATTAGAAAAAGTAGATGTAGACTGCTGCGAAGGTTTTGAACCGAGACCGGCAAAGGTATTTTTAAAATCTACAAATAAAAATTAGTTAAGCTTGCGAATTATCAAGAACAAAATCTTACTATCATACCAGCGTTAACGCCTTCACTACCATCAACTTCCATATCAAAATCCATATCGCCAGTGCCCGTTTTTGGCCCTGTAGATGGCACAGTTGCCACCGCTGGTGTAGAAGTGCTTTCAGTAGTGCCGGGATGAGAGCCAAATAATCCTCCTTGCGAAAAGGTTACTTCGCTTTTGGAAACAGTATTGGGATTAGAAACAGTTCCTTGAGCTTGTGGAGATACTACCGTATTCGGCGATTTAAAGGAAGATGAAGTGGAATCAGAACTTGAAGGTTTCGTAGAAATCGGAGCAAAACTAATTCCTGTCGTTGAGGTAGGATTGCTGAATTGACTCGAAGTAGCATCTAAACAAGAGATATTGTCATGATTACTAATGATCTTTAGAGGAAAATTTTCTATAGTTAAAGTATACAACTTGCAAACAGTGCCTACTACTATATTGTCTAGTATCGCGGCTTAGAGTACAGCCACGATTTATGTGTATGTTTCCAATTTTGATGTGACGACTACATAAACATTAAGCTTTCTCATCCACTTTTAAATTAAAGTATTCATTACAAGAATTAGCTTCAGCTTACCTTTAGTAGATACAGTAACGCTCGCCAATGTTGGATTTATTGGTAGTACATTTTCATGAGTAGCTGTAGTACCAGTGCCTTTAGCAGAATTTAGCGATACGGATGGCGTAACAGAAGCTGTTGCAAGCGTCGCTGTGGTCGCTAATGATAAACTCTTTGAAGTAGTTTGTAGCATTGGAGGACTATTTGCAGCAACATTAGAATTTACCGAAGAAATACTACTAATACTAATCTCCTTCCCGGAAGTGACATTTGTTTCTGCTTTAGTACTTAGAGGGGATTGTATGGCTTCAGGGGCATTTTTATTTTTCTCAGTGACATCATCTGACTTTAATTCATCAGGATTAGAAGATAAGGATATCGCAGTAAAATTTGTAGTTGAACTTTGCGTGACAGTGTTATCATCTTTGTTGGTACTCTGATGGGGTTTAGCTGTTTTAAATTGAAAGTTTAATGTTCCAGTTGTAGTAGAAGCACAAGTTGATGGCACCGTCGATGTTGGAAAGTCTGCACCAGAACCCAACGAAAATTTAAAAGCAGAGCTAGAGGTTACCGGGTTATTCACTGTTTTATTTTCATTTTCAGATACTTGTAGTTCTGTTTTATTTGTTTCCTTAATCATATTAGAATCAAAGTTTACAGTTGCTTTACTACTTGACTGAGATACTTGTGTTGTGTTGGCAGAACCAAAACCAAAAGTGAATTTAGGAGTTGCAGTATTATTAGAAGATTTTGACGTAGGATTTGTACTGGGAAGAAATTTTGATTGTCCATAAACTGTTCCAGCAGTTTCTTTGGATGCGAAATTGAATTGAGGTTTGGGCGGTGATATTGAGTTATCAGTAAATTGTGTTGTAGGATTTTTAGAGAAACTAAATGTAGAGTGCATTACTGAGGTCGAAGCTGGTTCAGCGGAAGTCGTCTGGATATTAAATTTGGGAATCGATGTTGTGGTCGAAGGAGAAGTTACCTTGGAAGTGACACCAAAGTTAAAGCTTGATAAAGAAGGTTGCTTATGTTGACCGACCACGTCGGATGAAGAAGTTAAATCAGAGTTACTTTTAGCTACAAGTCCAGGTGCATTCTCTCCGAAGGACATTGAAGGAATATTTGACGACATAGTTCTGGCTGCTGAGGTTTTCTCTGTACTTTCCTGAGATATAAAATTTTTTCCTAGTCGGGCCGCTGCCGCACTGGCAAGGATCTGACTTCCACTATTTTCTAAGCTTTTAATTTCAGTTTTTAGACTTATGCCATCTTCAATTTCTTTAATAAAAAAATTTGGAGTAAGATGAAATAAGCTTAGAAATTTGGAGATACACATTGAACGAACCTTTTCTTGACTCGATATTTTTCTTAAAAGATAAGGCGGGCTCCGGTTCGGAGGAAAATGAGATTGAGTCATTCCCTTTCAGGATATACGTACTGTCAATTGCAGAGTCTTGTTTGTTACTATCATAACATACTTCAGTTTGAATACCAACACTCGACGTTTTGATATTAGCACTTTTGGTACTTTCATAGCGCTGATACCGCTTATCTTCTAATTCAACCGACTCTAGGTAGTTCAAGGGAATACGACTGGTGGTAAATGTAGCTACATTTACAATGAAAAAGACATAATGAGAGTATGTAGAATGATTTAATGACAACTAGTATGAATGACAATGAGCAACCTTTCACGTTTGTATGAAATAGTAACTGCCCGCCAATATCTTCTTTCAATTTATTCTGTTTATCGGTAGATAATCCACCTTAAGACAGACAGATAAAAAGCATTACACATACCGTTACCATAGATACAGAATATGCTATTACCTTTTGTCAAAGCTTAATACATTCTTCGTCAGCTTACGAAAAAAATGTTTAGAGATACCTGTTAGTTGTGGTAAACCGTCATCTAATTTTTGCCTAGCAAGCCTATCCTTTAAAGCTTCAATATCTACTTGGCTAAAGGATTTAGAGAAATTTTACTAGGATTAGCATATTTAATCGACACTAAAAAGTGAAGGCTTCATCGCAACTATCATACATATGTATTTTCTATTCATACTGACTTTGTAAAGTGTTCATTATTAGAGATTTCGTTGCGATCTTTGAAATCACGGTGACATTTTTTAAAAGTAGATAGAATATGTTCGATTTCTTCATCGTATTTAATAAGAAGATCGTAATTGTCGTTTATTGCTTTCTTTATGGCATCCAAAACGTACACAAACGGGGATCTAGAAAGGTACAAATGGAATAGTAAACGTAATAAATTGAAATATTCTTCCTGAGGTATTGTGTATTACTTCCTGCGCCTTGATGGAGACGACATTATCCACAACTCTTCGAATCTTTCATTTATATCCCTACAGTACGAAATGTAAATAAGTACCATATCTTCTTGTGATAAGGAATGCATTCTAATGGCAGTAAGGTAATATCATGCTTTATCTTTACCGCGTTTTGGAATCAACAGACTGATATAGCTCCAGCAGTTTCTGGTGTAATGCTTCTGAAGATGGATCTAACTTACGACTCTATTTTAATGGGATCATTTACATTTTAGATTTTTATAAGCCATGAAATCGAATCTTACATAACGAACCTTGAGCAATCTTACATACTCTTCATTTCTCCAATTGTCCAGATCATTGCTGTATGGATGGAAATAAAAATTATGAAAGAAATGAATTGCAAGGAATAATGAATTACTGATAAATATAACCTACCTGGAATTTAATAAATTATTCTTAGCGTAAGCAAGTTCAATACCCAATTGTTTAACCAATGAATAAAAGTCCTATGATGTACAAAACTTTACTGTTAAACTATTGCAAAAATTTTGTTTTATTGCTAGCAAATCAGTCAACGTACTTTCATTGAATCCACTAATTCTTTGCATGTGTCATGACAGTTGCTACAATCGTCTCGAAGCTTGTAAAATTCCCTTGAAAAATCGTTTGGCTTCTTATCATCAATAGATAGTAAATTGGTAATCCTCAACCTCAATCTAGCAATTTCCTGTATAAAGTCAGAAATCTGCAACATATTATATTAACAAGATTAGAAAATATTTTAGCAGATATGACTGTATCATATGGGTCAATAGATAAAAAACTAACGATACGTTAATCTACCAACTTACCTCTTTCAAGGAATTTCGCGCGAATTTTTCTTGGTTAGCTTTCTCCTTTTGCTTTGCTGTACTGACTGCAGATATTAATTTCTGACAAAAGACTCCACAATTTAGTATGATTTAAATATGATTGCAAGGTTGAATTTATAGTAGAGATATAATACCTGTTGTTGCTCATCAATAGGTGCTTTGTCAACCAGTGGACTGTTAATATTTAATTTTATTCCATCTAAGATTTAATTGTATAAACATTAAGAGCTATTATTATCTTTGGCATGTTTATTTTTCTGGAAAATGATATAATCATAAGCGCTGCTATTACTAATTTACTTGTACTAAAATACATTTAACTAAACATATATATGCAAAGAACCTTTCGAAGGAGTTGATTTGGCTTCATCATTGGGTCGTCCTTGACTTGGTGGCTGATCAAGATTAAGGTAATTTATTAAGCGAAAACAACAGCAATAGGATGCCCTTAAAAGTTGACGTGAACTATAGTAAGTATTTTCTTACTTGTAATTTTGACCAGTTTACATTAGCGGTTTCTTTCAGACTCTTACTGGAACTCTGTTCTGGGACACCACTAATAGCAGTTCGTACGGAAACAATATCTGGCTGCGCTTTAGTAAATGAACCAACTTGAGCTTTGAATGGGGCCTGCGCGAAGCTGAATGAAGCACTAGTAGATGGTGGTCCTAACGGACTTTTCGTATTATCTTGGGCTCCAAATTGAGGGACATAATGGCTACTTGTCATAAAGCTTTCACTTGTGGGTTTCTCATTCTTTACAGGAATATTACCTAGATAATAAAGGAGGTTAAAAAAATTAATATTGCTACTGCTGTAATCTTATGACTCAATAAAAATATAATTATTTTGTAAATCGAAAAGTTTAAATACTAACTTTTAGATTGATATTAATGTACGATTAAGAGCAATATAGATACTGTATATGGCACACTAGACATTTGTTACCTGAAGGCTTTACACTGGATTCATCTGATTTCGTGAAGGATGGCTTTATTTGCGATGAAGAAATATTAAACGATGGAGAGATAGCTCCAAAATTGATCTTTGGTTTATCTGCTACTGTCGTCAGAGTAGAAGAGGTGTCCCCACTGCTTCTTGCATTAAACTGAAACGGCTTACTTAGCGCTGCAGCAGGTTGGGTGGAAGTACCACGGAAAGAGAACGTTGCCATTGTCTCAGTTTTGGTTTGTGGATTTACTAAAAATAAAATCATTTTACAGTTAAATGGTAGGACTACATATCTTTAATATTTACAATTGCAATTTAGTTATATTATACTGTACAACTGATTCTACAATTCTAGTAGCATCTAAAAATAAAATGTAGTAAGTCTACATTCACTGCAATTATAAAATATTTAAATTTTTTCTGTCACGGAGATTCATCCTTACCGAATGTTCCTACGTTTGGAGAGCTAGAAAGTGGTTTATTCGACTGTACTACGCGCGCATCGTTATTCTTTTGTGCAGTATTACGATCTTCTAGTGTTGTCGCTGTAATACTCGCAGCAGTATTTTTCTGATCTGTATGTGGATTTATAAGATAATATAATTAAAGTAATAAACAGCAGCAAGTAATAAAATTTATTAAGACTTATATGAATTGACTAATATTTCGAAACACTATGTAGCGAATTCTAAGATATTATTATTTAGTACCTGTAATTAACAAATTTAATCGAGCTTCGATATCTTCACTTATTACGTTATCTTTTATGTCATCAGGATTGAATTGTTTGATGGTTTTTATAATATTTGGGGCTGCACCTTGTTTTTCATTTATTAAATAGTACCCATGTAACACTCCATGATCAGTAATCATAAGCATGATAGGACATGCCGGGTGTTGTCTATCTTCCCCTGTTTCATGAGTACGTATATATGGTTGTAAGAAGCAAGTATTCTAAATGGATGGCTAAAATTTCAGTTTTATTTCATCATTAATGAATTATGTAAACTGTTGATGTACCAAGTGATAGCTTAACGTTCGAAGAAAAATCGAATGACAATCCAGCAGGAAAGGCATCAGCGTTTGATGAAAAATCAATTGGTACTTCTGCTCGACTGCCGTCAGCCAGATCCCACCAAGTACAACCCTGCGAGACCAAGATTTAAAGTTGGAACTATTGTAAACAGATACTAATAATATTATATAAAGTGGCTCTAACCGAGGAAAATTCCCCTATGGTCGTTACTTCCATTGCATTAGCGGAAGCAGAAATGGCTAAATCCCTAAAATTAATAAGAAAATTGGATTTAATGCTGCAATATCAAGTGAGCTAAACTCTATTTACTTCAGGTGCAATCTTACCATTCTTTGATATTAGATATAAAGAACTGATCTACTCTTTTTTCTTCCATTACCATTCCAAAATAGGTATCTTCAAAGTCTGTTATCTTAGGAGCGGCATTTTTCTGTCGTCGTACCGTACGATGGATTATGATTAAAATGTTAATTGCAAATAGATTAAAATTAGAAAATTAAAGCGAGGACTTACTGGAGTGTCTATTACTACTAGTGAGGGGGATTCGTCGCTATCGTCTTCATTCCCCGATAGTACAGGCATATAAATAATCATAAAAACGTGACCAGAGAACCATAGAACGTCCGTCACTGAAGAAACATTATCACACAATCAGAAAATAGATACCAACATGTAAAGGTACTAAATGTAGATCCAACTAGAACCTTTATGTGGAGTTTTTAATCCGCATGAAATCTGCCGCTGAGCAGGCTCATCAGTTAACTAAAAGATGTTATTGAAAATAAGCAAATTTAGTCAATTTGATTACCCTCCAGTCGAGATGCTATATTCATTAAGTACGATATGTTAGCTTAAAACAGACTTTGTATTGTGTAAGATTCCCATGAGCGTCACCAATAAGAAGTTGCGTTCCTTTAGGACTCCAGCATACTAAAATCACCCAATATAATCCGGCTTAGTGTTGTGTATTTTTTGTACATTATAAAACACTAACTATCTATATGTATGATACTCTATTACAAAAAATTGATTATAGACATATATTAAATGCAATCATACTAGCAGTAGCCACAGGATTAGGTCTTCTACACCATGTCTGCTGTATATTCTTCCAGTTGCTATCAAAGGCATAAACCGAAACGCTCCCATCGCTCAAACACGTAGCGAAATTGTTCGTAGTACCAGGATTCCATTTGCAGTCGACTAGATATAGACCTAAATACATCGATACATCAATTTATTTGTTATAAATGAAATGATAAGGCCACGTATAAACATTGTAACGTTGAACATACCATCCTCATTACACAATGACATGCCTGCAAAGAAGTTCTGAGTTATGTTGCTCTGCAAGCACATGTAGTATGAAATACAAACATTATTACACGAGAGAATACACAGTACAATATAACATTTGCTTATATGACATCTTTGTGGTAGAGACCGGAAAGTTACCAAGTTTTAAATAACAATATATAGTATCTAATTTTAGTAGTACATACCTGACGAAAACGACCAACTTTGGCGAATCCGATGCATGGCCTAATTTTGTCCCTTAACATGCACACTGCTAAAATCTCACCATCAGCTGATATAGCTAGAAAGGTTATGGAGTCTTTTGGCCTTTGCATAGAGCTAATTGGTCGGCATCTATCTCCTATGCAATTTTGAATCAGTAACTCCAATTAGTTATTTTAATGTCAAGTGCGACTTTGTTGCATGTGTACATACAAATTTTAATAATTGCAAAAGAATTTCATTAATCCTTTCCAATAGAAAGAAAAGGGAAAGAACACCCTCTGTGTTACTATCCTGTAAACTATGACGTTAAGTACTTAACAAATAGTTGAAGTTTGTATTTTAGTGTCAAAATGCATAATATCGTGCAAAATAATCCAACGGATAATAATAACCTTTGTAGGGTTCGTCTCTGTCTTTAAAATCTACTGCATCCAAGTCGGAAAAAATTTTCGTTTCGTAGGCTCTTAGCTCTAAGAAATACAAATTAAATTGCTGTTTACATCTATCAGATTTTACTGAAAATTTAATCAATGCCAATTTATACGCAGTCCTAAAAGTGGAACTATTGGAAAATTTTTGAGCCTATTTTATTTATTATTATTATTATTATAGATAGCGCGTCAGTACTCTACTCTTGCATCATTGTACAGCATAGAAGCGATTAAGACTTTACTACAAGCACTATACTTGAATAAGAAATGTTGCTTTCAATACAGTAGCTCAAGGATATTGCTGGTTACGACCATGCTCTGTTCATAATCACCTACACTTCTTTACTGCTCAACAAATATCTACTGAGTACAGTCACTAATGAAACTTGTAGTATGCTACGCACGAGCTACCAATCTTAACTCGATATCAACTTTTGCAATTTTTGTGAGAGACTAATTATTGCTGGTCTGTTATAAGCAGGCACGACAAGGATGTAACCTCGTCTCTCTCTATGGATTTTCTGTAGCTATGGTATGAAATAGCTTTCAAAATTATTGATGACATCGATAAAGAGAATTTATCAACAGTGATATGTTTACAAAATAACTGTAGCACTATCTTTAATATATCAGTAGCATATTAATTGATATCATGACTATACATTACCATTTTTCCAAGCGATAAAAGTTAATCCATGAATTGTTGAACTTGCTAACAAATTGAAGCGATATGGACCGAAATCAAGATTGTCATTGACAATTTGAATGGGTTTCATATGCCTATAGTGGAAGTGCTATATCATGCAAAAATGGCAATGCAATTCAATAACCAAAACAGTCCATATTATCATTTCTAGTTAATACATTGATGCAATGCTCGATCGATCTAATACTAGAATAAGATACAGCATTAATAATCTCGTCAACGATAGAATAGTAAAAGAATAATTTCCAGTATAGTGCTCATTGCAACGCTTTTCTGTAGTCACACATTACATCCAGGAGTTGTTAGCTTTGCAATACTCGCATTTACAGTGCGGTAAACGACACAATGATCGTCACCTTGCTAAGCTGTAGAATGGATGGTCATCATACTGCATGAGCTACAACTGTCAAGACTGTGATCGATAATCAATCGAAATAAAGCAGAAATAAAAGTTACTCGAGAAACTCTGCAAATCTCCAATTACTTACGCTGATTTCTTTCCTTAATTCTACCGCCATGATGGATATCGTATTTCTGAAGTACAGTACTGTACTGTAGTGTTCTGATCACCCACTAGCGTATACTCTACACTACAGACTGTAGTGATAAAGACAGACTAGCAAGTGGCAAGGAATCTCAAGTCGCTATATCCAGTACTGTACTGTACATGTACTGTACTGTCTCTTGGTACGTACTGTACACTGTACACTGTACAGTACAGTGTGTTCGCTTTGAGGTCTTTATGGTCTGATCAAAGAACTGTAGTATAGTCACCCAAAAGGCTGTAAATTACTATAGTAAATCCTACCTGCTCATACTCAGCGTGATCTTTTTCGTTTTAGATAATTTAACACTAATGTTTTACGACATTTTGAGAACGAAATTCATCAAAATTGTTATGTATTACATTCTGAATACACTACAGCATTACCTTGGCACTTCTAGCAGAGCTCGCATTAATACGTACATGTGTAGCGAGTAGATAAATAAAATCTTGTACCAACTTACGTTCAATTATGAAATTCCAATTTACTCCCAAACAGAATAAGAAGATAAGCTTTAATAATGAATAGTTTTTGTCTATTTATGCTCTATGTGGGTTTATGCAGAATAGGCAATCGAAAAAGACCATGACGATAGCTGGATACGGATACTTATTATTAGTTATTATGGGGGGGGGGGAAATTAAAGTAGGATAGATCTGTATTTAAACTTTTGCAAGCTTCCTATCAGTAAAGCAAGGCAAAATATCATGATAACAGAAAACGTATGTAATTTTTCTGACTTACTGCTGTATAAAGTGATAATAAATTGATTTGTTTACATGCTCATGTACGTTAATTAATTCATCCGGCTAAACTAATTACTTCGCTTACGAAAGTTTTTGTTGAATATGAGGTATTAAATTTAAATTTATTTAAATTTAGATAGTCAAGTTTATTGTAAAGATGTACCGCCAATGGACCACTAAACACGTATTTAATATACGTACGAAGGAAGTAGCGATTCATCGCATGTTAACTCCAAATTAGAGACTTAGAGGAGAGAATTTGGACAAATGCAGCTAATCATACGAAGTAATATGAAATGTTGGAATACTACACTTTATAGAGCATATAAATTCACACATTGTAGCATATGATAGAATTATTCATAGTTCATGCCAAAATACTATCACATCGCTGTATATTTTAACCTTGACACACTTTACCATAATCACTAATTTGCATCCTGGTTTTTATATGCACTTTAAAAATAATTGATCTTTCACATATTACATGGATATTTATTGTGATATTAGTATAGACCATAATTTTGAAGAAATGTTAAGAAATGTAACAATATCATAATCAGCATGGACTATAATCCGTTAGTATGCTGTGACATACTACAGCAGCTAAGTACGCAGATATAACTGAATATTGCTGATGCAGTACTGTATCTGTATCATCTTACTACTATATCATGTAAGAAAATTATGAATGCGAACTGAGATAATTAATAATCCGCAAAGATAATACGCTAATGAGATTGTGTAGAAGTTTTATACTCGTATGCTGCATATTAATCAAATTATGCATCAAATAGCTACGAAATTTCAAGTCGTAAATTTTACTATCTCATCTCTTTGTTGTAATTCATACTTGTTACCGGAGAAGGCAATGCTATAGGGGGATTAACATTATACGAATGATAGCCTGGTCTACTAGGTATAAGTTGAAAATTTAAATTACGATTGCTATCGGATGATTGAGCAGGAAGATGATTACATAACGGCGAATCGTAAGGGTATTCTGAAGTGAAACCAGCCCCGACATAAGGATTCGAGTTCGAAGAAGGAAAGTTACTGTATGTAGATGCGGCATAATATGGTGTTGGCTCTGAAACTCTTGTAACTTGAGGCGTTAAAGAAGTCGCTGGATAAATTGCAAAGTGATGGTTATTCCTGTTGACGGTATTAAAGTTTCGATTACCATCTAGGCTATAGGAATTCGAGTATCCAGGAGTATATCCAGTTGTTGGATAACTATTTATGTTATGTTCACGAAAAGAGCTTAATAAGTTTTTACTCAATTGATTGGTAGTATAACTGTTGATTGATTGACAACTCGTCAACTGCGAATTACTATCACGAAATGCTTTGGCAAACGGATTATTTTGAATTTTCAGTTTAGTTACCTATACAGTAAATATTAAAAAAGAATAATATTGCAAGTCTGGAATAGATAAATTCCATATGGCGTACAGTATAATCGAAAGAAATTACTTATCTTAATATTTTAAATTTACTAACTTGAACATTTTGGTAAGAAGTTACTGCAAAGAAACGAGTCTCTGGGAAAACGGCAATTCTTGATCCTAAGTTGGGTGCGTCAATTCTCATAATATGAATTCTTGGCTGATATTTCCGCATCGAGTTCAAGATAATCTATACAATACAAGCAAGAGGTGATACAAAGTTAATACAACAATTTTACTATCGAAAATATTTACAATTGTGAGCTACAACTGAAATTACTCTTAATGTACTCATTAATTAACTCAGGATATGGTATAAAAGCAATCTTCCAACGTACACATCCTTTCGTCTTACAGCTCTTATCATTACTCAATTTCATTTTCTTAAAGCTAATGCTATTGGCCTTCATCCAAAATTTCCCCGTATTTGGTGAATCAGGGTGCTCATAAGTTCCAAAGGAGACATTACTATTGTGAGATGTAATCACTGCATGATTGCCATTTTGTACTGGTACCCATCCCGATGCTGGTATATATTTGTAGCGATGGTTATCAGCCGCTGTTATATCAGCCTTAATAATATATCTACCATCTGAATCAAGACCACTTAGACTAATTTCTAACGTTGGAAATAGACGCCTGTAAACATATAGCAATCAGAGTAAGGCATTAAAAGATAAAAGAATACATTATTGGCCTATTTTAAATTTAAACACTACATTTTATCGCGTGATAATATTTTTTAGTGCTTAACTAATACCACGCTCAAGTTGTAATTGAACTTTTAGTGATATTAGCCAGACAGTTTCACATGGGTTGTGTGTGCTAATAGTTTTCAGTAATGAACATTAAAGCAATATTACCTTCCGATCCTTGTAATGATCATTTCAGTTCCAAGGTTTGAAAAAGCATGCCACATCTCTCGATTAACCAAATGAACCTGTACATCTTGCAAAATACAGTTGGTTGCAGTAACCAAATTGCTATTCACTGATTCAGCTGGTAGAACCGATAAATCATCAGATGACCTATTAAATCCTACTCGAAAGTTTCTGTTGCATGAATAACAACCACAAAATGGACCATGGTTACCGTATGATGGACTTTGCGATGTATCTTTATCCTCGGCTTGATCACATCTACTGTCATCAGCGACAATTGACTCAACTGAATAATTCTTACTTAACTCACTCTTGCTACTTTGCATATTAACAAGGTTCAACTTGTAACCAAACAATAATCCTTTCACGAAAGATAATTTCTACAGACGTATCTTGTGAAATTTGCCAGTAATGATGCCAGAAAAGATTAAATAATGGAGAATTAACTCTCTAATGAATGATACTTTGTTCGTCTAAGGAAAGTACAAGTAGGTATAATAGTCAACGAAAATAGTATTAAAGAACAACGAATAAATTTTCAACGCGTGAGAAGCCAATAGGAATCTATCACATCACTTGGTGTTACTGGACAATTTATATCACTGTTTCATTTATAACTTTTCATGCAAGTCCAGCAATTGACAAAGCGTTAAACACCTTGAGTGCAAATACGGCCATTTTATTATCGCACTGCAGAGTGCAACTTTTCTCATATTTCGCATCTTGCAATAGTAGCCCTTTTTAACTGCGTAGCTACTGCTAGGTGTATTAAATCACACTATCTTTATTCTCTATATTAAAATAGATAATTTTTTAATACATGATATCAACATCTCTCCTCACGTACCAGGTTTTATGTTGCAAGCAAAATCTTTGACTCAATTAATGCATATCCATCTTTATCAGGAAATGGCCATAGTTGTAATTTTAATTCGTTTATAGCATACGCAGATTGAACACATTTTCGGAGATAAACAGTGTTACACCTTCATATATTTGATATTTTGATCATGTGGTAAATAGGAAATGATGTTTATCTGTTTTCCGTATGTATCCTTCAGATATTAAGAAGCGAGTTTCAAGTTGAAAGATAGCGGTATTAGTGATTTTTGTTATAGCAAAGCACCGTATAGATTTTTAAATTGTATTTGCATAAATTAGCGCATACTGTAGTCTTGCACCAAACTTTCTCGTTTAGTACAACATAGCGACAATGACTTATTCAAGATTATGTTTATAGGGTAGCGATGTGGATTTATCATCACCTCGGTTGGAATTAGCAAAAAAACAAAAATAGTTACAGTAAACAATATTTTTATTTGTATATGATCACACCAATCTTTTTCAGGGATTACGGTACCCAATAAAGTGCTCAAATACTCCCTGTTTTTATTTAATCCACTAAATCAGTATTAAAGGTAATATGATAGGGTATGCATCGCTTGTGCTACTGTCTATAATTGGATGTATTCTACTATAGTACGTAGTACTTTATCCATATACAGCACATTTGAATAGTTATACGTATATACGCAATACTAATGACCTGGTGATGCATTTTTACTAAATTACAAGATATACATATACTCGTATATACCGAGGTCAAGGTGTGGTCCAGCTCGAATGCTATAAACGCACCATGCAGTACAACATATATTAGAGACACGTGAATATATCTACCCATACAATAATGATTGCAAGCATAGCCTAAACTGTACACTGTACACTAGTGTACAGTAATGATAAGATAGAACCTTTATAGTACTATCTTCGACATCTTAATCTTAAAAACGAAACAGAAGCAATTCAACCCATTTAACTAATGTACGCGTATAGTAACATACGTATATACGAGTATATAGATATGTATTATAGCTGCGAATCATGGCAAAAACCAGGGGATTAGATATAAAATCGAATACTAATACCGAAGTATTCCAAACTCCGTGCAACCTTCATACAACAAGCTAATATTACAGTCTAAATAACTTACAGCGAAAGCAATTTGATTTACAGTGATAAGAATTAAAGTTTATTGTTTCTTCTAAAAACTGTGAAAAACGGCCTAATTAGCTATCTAATTCATGAATTATAACTATCAAGATTATTTATTATACGGTTTATATTCACACTGTTTTATATAATCCAAAATCAATTAATTATTAATCCATCATTCAGGACAGGAAAACTAAGAAATGACTAAAGCCTACCCGTTCGCGTAGTAAAGTATTGTATGCGAGTATATGATAAGCTTAGAAATTATAGATGCTGTGAAGTTAAAATCGCGTTACTTAATTGTCTTACGTTAAAGTACCCATTTCTCATTGTAGCCTTTAAGATAGTAATTATAAGAGAGATTACATGACTGCGATCGATATTTCAGCGCTAAAACGCAATAGATGCCGTAAGTCGCACGGCAATTCTAATTACTTTATTAGTTAATGTGTGAAAAGAACCAATTTTTTTATATACGGTAGGCAGCTGCTAGCCAGTAATAGGGAGTAATAATTAGTACATTTCTACTGTTCAACATGGTCAGACGTAAAGAACTCGCACTGACTACAAAAATGGCTTTTCAATTAATAAATTATACACGACCACTACCAGAAGAAAATTTCATTGCCTAAAGAAGTGAATTTTAGTAGTAAGGTTATTACACATAATAGAATTGGGATGAAAATCCTATAGAATTAAATCATCACAATTGAAAAAACTATAAGTACACACCTTGGTAATGTCGATACCAGTTAGGTCTTCAACTACCTTCGGCATTTGTCGGATAATATTCAAAACTTCTCCGGTTATCTTACTAGCGCCAACCTCTCCATCTCCGCCAGAGACCATAGTAATTTTACGGGCTTGTGAGATTGGAGCTGCTACTTCAGCAGCAATCTAAATTATAGGGTTATGAATAATGTAATGAAATAAAAAAAATTTTATACTTATAAACATAAGTGATATTTATAAATACCTTGGGCATAGTTTCCAATACCATATCGACCATAGCAGCCTCTTGGTATTCTTTCCAAGCATCTGCTTTCTTTGCCATTTGTTCTGCCTCAGCTTTCGCTTTTGCTTCAACCGCAAATGCTTCTGCTTCACCTTTAACCTACATAAACGAACAAATATCATATCAACTAGGTTATACCAGCGTAAATATCAATACCAGATGCAAAGGAAACGGAAATTACTCGTATGGCTTCAGCTGCAGCTTCAGCTTCGAGGATAACTCGCTTTCTATTTTATAGAACAAGTACCGCCATCAGGGTTATCAAATTAGAAAAAGAAATTAATCATAGTTATATCAAAGTTACTTGTTGGCTTCAGCTAATTTTTCTAGTTTATATTTCTCTGCTAGAGCAGGTTGTTTAACTTGGGCTTCTAATTCTCGTTCGCGTCTAGTGATTTCCTGTCACCATGAAAAACGTTTCAGTAAATAAGTTACATTCACTATTAGTACCTTCATCTTTGAGAGCTCACCTGTTCCTGTACTTGAATCTGTTGTGCACGTTCAACAACCTTGATTTGCATCTCTTCCTCCTTTATTCTCTGCTTTGTTTTGGCGGCCTGCAACTCGTAAGATAGATCTGCTTCGGCCTTGCGTGTATTGACTTCAATATCATAAGCAGCCTTTTTCAATTGGAAATCCCGTTGTGATTTAGCCACTTCAATGTCATTAGTGTACTGGGCTGCCATTTTTTGCTGTTCAGCTCTAGCTTCCTAAAAGTGAACAGAGGAATAAAATCTACATTCAATAATCGATATCGCTTTTACAATAAAATACGCCTATTATCTTTAAAGAATGATGATACCTTGATTCCAGAATCTCTTTTCGCTTCTGCCTCACCAATCATAGCATCTCTCTTTACTTGTGCTGTACGAGCCATACCAAGAGCAAGTAGATACCCTTCGCTATCACGAATATCTTTTAACGTATAGCTTACTACACTAATTCCCATGCTAACAAGATCGGATGACGCGACATCAAATACACTTTTTGAAAATTTTTTACGATCTTGGTAAATTTCCTAAAGTTGCAAATGTAATTGGTAATGTTTAATGGAAGGAAGTTATAAAAGCCTGATAATAACTCTACAGAATCAATTAATTTCTACGTTACGTTACTCATGAGATGAGCCGTACCTCAACAGTCATGGTACCCATAATAGCACGCTGATGGCCTTCCAACGTTTCTTGCGCAATACGCCTCATTTCAGTTTCTGTTTTACCCAAGAATTGTTGGCAAGCAGACTGTAACATTTCTTCATTGGTGCTCTGAACTTTGACTTGAGCAACACCAGTTACAGATATAGCTACACCTTGACGAGTATACACATTAGGTGTGTCTATGTTCAGAGTTAGCGTATTCAACGATAATCTGCATAGTAAACAGCATGGATAATTTAGTACATTGTTGTGATGCTGATTGCGTATTATTACAGAGTATCAGGATAATTTGGCACGCTACGTATACAGGTATAATTTAAAATGGTAACTTAATTGCTGCAATGGGAAAACTTTTAACTGGCTATTCAAATGGCAATCACCGTACAATTTGTACTGGACAGCATTGCGATAAGTTTGGTTTTACAGATAGATACAGCATATCGTAGCCACAGTTTATAATTGATTATGCATTTAACTTAAAGTCGGTACTTGATCTAGTAGAATTATTATTAATACATTACCGTTGAAGGCGTTGAACGATTGGCCAAACGAAAACTCTGCCACCAGGAATTACTAATGGCCTAGTATGGCACATACCTATGATATTATTTGATAATAGTATAAGTACAATAGTCGCATGAAGATGCAATTTAAGCCGAGTCAATTTTAAGAGTTCAATAATAAGCAACGATCAGGTTAATGAGGTTATGCTGTCACTAGGATATTGGCAAATAGCTCATCGGCTTGAATCATGAATAACACGTTTGGTATACAGTATACTGTATAACTGCAGTAGAATTGCATGATTGCAGCAAGGAAACACCCTATCGTGGATTACTTCAGCTAATAAGAAACAACGATCAGGTCCATGGGGCTATACTGTCACTAGGATATTGGCAAATAGCTCATGGACTTGAATCACGAATAACACGTTCAATATACTGTATAACTGCAGTAAAACTGCGTGATTGATTGCAGCAAGAAACACCTATCGTGGATTACTTCAGGCAAGAACAAACAACGATCAGGTCCATCGGGTTATACTGTCACTAGGATATTGGCAAATAGCTCATCGACTTGAATCATGAATAACCATGAATAACACGTTTAATATACTGTATAACTGCAGTAAAACTGCGTGATTGATTGCAGCAAGGAAACATCCTACACCATGGATTACTTCAGTCCATTCTTGCACTGATGAAACTGTGCCAGTCTTGTTGAGCATGCGTGGTACGAAACAAAAGAAAAAATATAATATAATAATGCCAAACGCAACGACTACGCCCATGGTTACCTACTGTATCAGAGTAGGGTACGATACTGGACTACTTGTGGTAGTACTATATATTACGACGAATCAGCTTTTATATTTCACACAGGTGATATCCATTTGCCTATAGTACTGTATTACAATCTGTGTTGAGCCTCGCCCGTGTGTCTCCCAAATTACGCGAACTCAAGATTACAAATCTTGGAGTGTGTGCCAATAATTAATTATAAAGCTTGGCAGAGTAGACGACAAATTCTAGAGGCAATAGCCAGGCCGTGTAAAGTCGTTATTCTACTTTTAAACATAAACTAGTTGTAGAGTGAATGTATTTGTGGCTTACTAATCCTTCTAATAGTCAAAATAGCATTGGTTATTAAATTACAGATAGTTGTATTGTGCAATTATTTATCTCAAAGTAGTCAAGAAATGGCTTGAAAAGCATGTTACCGTCAATTCAAAGGTTCCTCAACTAAAGCTCCTTGCAAATATAGAGTGAAAGTTCAGATCTAGTCTTGAATTCTACATATATATTCTAAAAAGCTACTAGTGTTGGTAGAGTAAAAGTGATCAAGCACTGTTGGCTCTCACATAAATAGATGTCACTGTCTATCGTTTAACTACGAAATATTACTGTACTCTTGATCGTCAAAATCAATCCAAATCGGATCTATACGAAGTTTACAGTTGTTTTGAGGTCTATTGACTGAAGCGGAATGTATTGATATCATATTGCGGCATATTTGGATCAGTCTGAGAGCTAAAGAGATAAAATTTGTTCATGGTTTCTTGAGAAATTGCAACTTTACAATAAAGCATGGCCAACACGAAACGATATACAGTGCCGTAATGACATCATTACGGCCATTTACGACATTGATCTCAGTTGATATTATCATGCCCAATATGTTAGACTAGTATGCTAATGTACGAATTGTGCGGTGATCTGACCAAAGACACATCAAGGTAGAAATGCATCTGACAAATTTCTTAATCGCCACTACTGTAGGTGTTTATCCAACGTTGGTAGAAAAGAGTACAAGTGTAAGATAGATTCAGTTTTCCAGCTACAGTAGTGTACTTTTCTATTATTCTATCACTAACAGACGCTAATACTGTACAGTGTACAGTATCACTATAATCGACTTGATCCGAAATAAATATACAATCAAAAATTGGGAAATAACGTACGGTAAACTGAGTATAGCAGAGAGTAGACTAGCCGTGAACTGTACTACACAGAAGGGCATCAGCTTTCTCTCAAAGTCTCCAATACATATCATAACTTGTGAAACAGTGCACCTCCATTGACCAAATACGAATGTCGAATAAAAAGACTACGCTTGCTTATCGTTATAATCGACTTGATCGGAAATATACAACCAAAAATTGGGAAATAATGTACGGTAAACTGAGTATAGTAGAGAGTAGACTAGCCTTGAACTGTGCTACACAGAAGGGCATCAGCTTTCTCTCAAAGTCTCCAATACATATCATAACTTGTGAAACAGTGCACCTCCTTGACCAAATACCAATATCCAATAAAAAGACTACACTTGCTTATGTTTCCAAGTTCTACCATTTACATATACAGGAAATTCTATAAAATCTAAATCTGTACTCTATATATTGGACTCAATGTACTGTGTCAGGATCTGGTAGCGATAAAAGAATAAATTTTGCTATATCGAAATCTACAACATTTTAAATCCGTTTACTCGTATTCTAATAGTACACTACAGTACTGTGAGTACTGTTTGTGCAAGCGAAAAAATCGATCCGAAAATAAAGACGACTCGAGTGACTCTTCTAGATCAACTACTGTCAATGTTAACTTCAATGTTTCCTTAAAACTTACCTGAAACTACCATAGCTTCATTTGGACCACTAGTTTCAAAGAATACCATGGTTGCGTGATATTAGGGGCTTGCAGTGTCAATAAGTAATTTCACAACAAAATGGCGATATTATCCTATTCCAGTACTGTACAGCAAGTGTACGCCAGAATCGTGTCAAAACAGTCGCTAAGGGGCACAAACGTCGCTACTAAAGTACCACCGAATTCAAGAACGTACAGTACAGACAGACGGGACAACATGGACTGGTGCGATACGGTACAGTAAACAGCAGCTGTAAACTAATCTTCATGGTTCGGTACAATAAGGGCCAGCGGGGTAAAAAAGAAAAAATGAATATCAATTAATTATTACTGTATTTTTCGGCTTTCATACGTTGTACTGTACAATTCTGTGGTCAGGCAGTTTTAATGAAGTACTTGGTACAGCATAGCTAGTTTATAGCTCGTAAAGAGAAAAAGGTCTTAATAGTTTATTACATAAACCAATAACCATAGAGTACAGTATATGGAGTTATTGCAGTAGCCTGGAGTACTAAGCTGAACTCGGGTGCAGGAGGGGTTTCTTGCCGAACTTTCGTATCTAGTATACTGTAAGTAGTCCCCGGTTTATGTCTATGTAAAGTTGAATGCTATAGTATGCGGTCTATTACTGTATTTTTCGGCTTTCATACACTGTACTGCACGATTCTGTGGTCAGGCAGTTTTACTCAAGTACTTGGTACAGCATGGCTAGTTCATAGCTCGTAGTAAAGAGAAAAAGGTCTGAATATTTTGTTACATAAACCAATAACCATAGAGTACAGTAACCTGAATTCGGGTGCAGGAGGGGTTTTATGCAGAACTTTCGTATCTAGTATACTGTAAGTAGTCCCCGGTTCATGTCTATGTAAAGTTGAATGCTATAGTATGCGGTGGAGAAACGTAATTTAGTGAAAAACTTGTCTACATATGTCTAGATCCCTTCCTAACGATTGACATTGTTCAATTCTTAAAAAGTACAGTCTGTACTATTAACAATTCTAGTAAGCTGCGTTATGAACCGCATTACTTGAGCATTCATTGTCCCTTTTCCTTTGGTAAAATAACCGCAGTTATACAACAGTGAGAATGAACTAATCTTTTTTATTTTGCTTTGGTTACATTACATTATAAAACATGAAATCGGTAATATTCTTAACGGTTCGATTTAGCCACACGTTCCAATTCATCTTTCTTCTTGATGGCATAACTATTGGAAGAACCCTAGAGATTGCAAATGCAAGTGACAATCATGTTAGTCCATCATAATACTTCCACAGGAGAAACATTATATCGATGGCATAATAACGTATTCCTAAAGTATGTGTATTCGCTAGACTGTCGTGGTAGTCAATGACTTGCATGAATAACATTCAGTTGTTTATGTGTCATCCAAAAGGGCATAACGCTATGATAATTAAAATGTTACGAACTACCACCATCCAATGGTCATAGTTTGATCACTTTTCTAGCCATTATATCACATCAATTTATACATGAATACACGCAAAAGTACTACATAAGTCAGCTCAATTTTAGAATACGTTACCTTGGCAGCGTTTATAAGCTCGTCAGCTAAACATTCGGAAATTGATTTTAGGTTTCTAAATGCAGCTTCTCTTGCTCCAGTACAAAGCAACCACATGGCCTGGTTAACGCGTCGTAATGGAGAAACGTCAACTGCTTGACGTCTAACAGTACCAGCTCTTCCAATACGGGTAGAATCTTCGCGTGGGCCACTGTTGATAATTGCATTCACTAGAACTTGCAAAGGGTTCTACAAATATAAACCATAAAATTATTATCAATGACTACATTATAGCGTGACTTGAAATCACTATCTTTACGCTTTCCGATGATAATATCATTAGTTACTAACTTCATTGGTTAAAAGATGGATAATTTCAAATGAGTGCTTGACAATGCGTACAGCCAATAACTTCTTTCCATTGTTGCGTCCATGCATCATCATAGAATTAGTTAAACGCTCGACGATAGGGCACTGCAAGTTGAACGTGCGAACGAGATTACGAACTAGCAAAATTTGTCGAGAAATTCAAAGCTATAGAACACCGTCATTTGGTCTACCTGTGCTTTTCTAAACCGTTTAGCGGAATAGCGACCAGAAGTATGTGGAAGATAAGTAGCATGTCTCTCCTTGACAGCAATATAATCCTATATTGCAAAAATAAGGTTTATTATTTTTAAATCCAGACTCCCAGGGCTAAAGAAAGCTATTGAGCTTAGATTGAGGCAATCGCTTCATAAGTTGGGACATGTCTATAATTATCGCTAGAGCTGGTTAAAATAATATCATGTCCATTATGCAATACATACATTCAAGCTGATATCGCCAATTTGTACATCATCGGTGCTCCATTTACCGAAGAGCTTGACTTCTTGCGGCTCAGCAGCCGGCAGCACAATTTCTGTATCAACCATTTCGTAGTTTCAAGTTATGGCTATATGAATAGGATACAAATACACCAGAAGAGTTAATAAACTAAAAGTAATCCGTTGGTCGTATCTTAGGCTAGCTATTTGATAATATTGGACAATTGATATGCTATACAATTTATTATATAACTTAAATCCGACCAAGGGTTATAAGTATACATCAAACAAGTCAAAATCTAAAGGCCATCAATACTACATATTACTAAATTGTATAAAGAAAGGTTGAAGACAGCACCGTAATGATAGGAAAACTGCTGTTCGTCATTAGGTTTAGTTTCAAAACTATATTTGTTAGTAAATTGACCTTGATTAGTGTGGTCTATTGAATGACTAATATTTCATTACTTTATAATTTCAGGTTTATATGTAGAGTAGAATCGTTGAAAGCTGAAGCGCTACTCTGGAATCAGCGTCAAGTAATTATCCTTTTAAGTAAGCTAACAACCAGAGTACAGTAGAAGAATTAGGCTACATCACATGTTCCAACGTAATTGCTATATGATGACCACTGATTAAATAGTAGTCCGTTGCAGATAGATTTATCTAGGCCTAAGGATTACGTATAGTGCTACACAGCAATAACCTAGCATTTTAATTTAAAACGAGGCATATCTTCTTCGCTCAATATATTGAATTTTAAGCGTCCAATCTACATTACCGACTACAACTAGTAACTTCTACACTCTAGAACAGACATGTAATGTGGCTAGGAGGATTTTACAATTTAGTAATAATCCATTGTAAAACAGGTAATAGCAAGTTTAATAGCAGTAAGAGTTGATAGTAGAGTAATACACAATCTTTTTCACATGTAGACAAATTAATAATATTGAACATTTTTACCAATAAAGCAAGTACAATCATCAGAATCCGATCATGGAGTCGTCTGTACATACCTTTTAGAAGAAGAGGGATCTTTGAGAGCCCACGAGGACTAATATACTGGGGTGACTGCAGACTCGTGGACCTTCAGGGGCAGTTGCGATTGCGCAGTAGAGGTCGCGATGGCCACAAGCAAAACACCACGCATTGGCAGGACCAGGACCAGTGGGTACAGACGTACAGTACAGTACGATAGCAGTTAATTTCGACAAGGATTTGTAAGAGAAAGTTCTGTCTATTATACTGTATTATTAAATTAGGGAATGCTCTCTTATTAACAAGTCCCTGATTTGGATGCCAATGCTGATATTTACAGTTAAGAAATCGACAGAATGCATTCGCTCAGGGGCAATTTGCTGGTACATAAGCACCGTTCAAAATTATATTTGAATTATTAGTAAAACGATATAGATCATAACGGTCTGAACCGAACCGAACCTTTCTCAGGTCTAGTAAAACCCCGCCGTTCGTTCTACCGTACACTTTGACTACTGTATGTACTTACACTTTTTATTGAATAATACAGTATTAGTTGAATAAATGATCGTTACATTTCGAGTTAGGCAAAGACAGAAATAATAGCCTTATATCCAATTCTAAATATCAGCAACTTTGCAAAAATGATACTGTATTCTGACAAAGTATTGAAGTATACAGTAAATATAAGAATATAGTGAACTGGTGAGAAGGGTTTTGACAAAATACTACAGTGCATCATCGACACTCCCCCACCAGTACAGTACAGTACTGTACTGTATACTGTACAGTACACGATACAGTACTGTACAGTACTGTATCATGGACTCGCTCTTCTCCATCTTTGAATGACATCATCCTCGATACTGTAGGCTACAGTACTGTACTGTAATAGCAATTGATGTAAACCTTCAAGTTAAGATAAAAACATAAGAGTGCTAACTACTGTATCTACAGCCAATACAGTACAATGGTACAGTAGAGTATACTGTACAGTACAGTACAGTATAAGCAGCTGGTCTATTTAAACCTTGTACTAGAAGGCAGATCATCAAAATAGAGATCATGCCTTTATTTAAGTCCAAAAAACAGCAAGAGAAAAATGAAGAAGCAAAAAAGAAAGTACAGAAGCGATTGTACTTGGTAATTTTGAATACTGTTCACTGCGGCTTATTACTTTAATAACTAAGACGATTGTCATTTGATTATCATTTATTACTGTCAACTTTATCAGATAGAAGATACTGTAAAAACGCCTTTCGACTTTTGTAATTAATAACCAAAACATACTGTACTAAGTAAAGGTGGCTCGACTAGCATAGAGGCTATGCAGGGAGTAACTAAAAGACGATACTACCGCTATCGAGAAGATTGTAGGTTTTACTATTAGTTATCAATCATGATTAATCACTTCTATCCAAAGGTAGAGATGACTATTATTAGTTCTCAATTTTTGTAATCAATCAGACACTGTTGTAAACACGTACTATATACTGTATAGTAAGTAGATAAGTAAATAAATACGTCGTTATACATTGCAATAGCTATACGAGTAAAGAATTTCATCGACTTTGTATGGATTGTACTGCGTACCTATACATTTGAGGACAGTACGAAACGAGTAGTTTAACATATAAAACGATGATACCCTATGTGCGTATTATGTTGACATGGATCAAAAATGATCGCCGTTTATCTTGCTGATCTACTCTAGACGATAAGACGACTAGCTCATTAAATGGAATTATATTGTAGATAGTGACTTAAACTGCACAGGATTACACCCTAATGTATGTGCGTATTATGTTGACATGGATCAAAAATGATAGCCATTTATCTTGCTGATCTACTCTAGACGATAAGACGACTAGCTCATTAAATGGAATTATACTGTAGATAGTAACGTAAACTGCATAGGATTACACCCTATGTGCGTATTATGTTGACATGGATCAAAAATGATAGCCATTTATCTTGCTGATCTACTCTAGACGATAAGACGACTAGCTCATTAAATGGAATTATACTGTAGATAGTAACGTAACTGCATAGGATTACACTTGCCTTTGCAAATCATGATTGGATAATATAGCGATTCTACTACGGTATCTTTAGAGCTTTTTCAAATCGAAATTGATTCAATTCAATGAGTATACTGTAAGAATGCCGGATAGTATTATTGATAAGATGGCTTATACTTTACTGTACTATATGGTACAGTAGCAATAGAATAGTAGTTATGAGATCAAATATCTCCATTGATTTTATGTTAGCGTTAACTTGTGAAATAATACGCGTATTCGTTTATTATAAGCTAATATTATAAGTATCAAGTACTGTAGGTACGAGTGCGGCATACGTAATAACTACGTAACTGCTTTACTGATCACGATTTTGGGATTTGTTACGCTATAAAATTGATATAATATCATTTTCCTATTTACAATAATCAACAATTAATAACGAATAAGTTCGACAGTAGTTAGATATTATGTTATCCAGCCAGTTTGGTTGGTACTGATGCACATATATTCATTCATATTTTAAATTTACTTCCATGTCTGAAATAGGCCAAGGAATCTCCGGAACCGCTTGTCGATTTATCAGAATGTGAATTAACAGAGGTTATTAAACGCATACATCTAAAATCGCGTAGATAGTGACTACTACTGTATGATAGAGTACCTGCGTAGAGTATCATGAATTTAACTCATAGTGAACTGTAAATTGAAGTAAAGTATGATTATATAATTCATGTTACAGTATTCCGAGAGTCTCTGTCTTGCAAATAAATTCTATCATGGAATTGATATAATGATGAGTTGTATTGAATATATACTCGTACAAAAGTACATGTAACGCTTGATGCAATAGAAATAGGGTTAAAAATAATTATAGTCTGTTCGTTAAATTCGCTTATTATTTATACTTTATTGCCTTCGACTCAGAAGTCGCAGCTTAACTAGTATTGAGGAATTGAAGCAGAAGTTCTGAGTTGGTATATTTCATAAATATGAGACATTGTAGTCTATTATCACAGTTTATTATGGTATGCTTTCTTAGCAATTTTATACTGTTAAAATATTAAAATAATGAATTATTAAACGTCTTGCCTATGCTAGAGTGCTAGAATTACGTGAAAGAATATCAGATATACAGATAGATTGATACCTGGCTACGTTTGTAGCTATGTCCCACATATTGATTCCTGTAATGCTCTTTGAGATAGGCGTACGAAAATTTCGTATTGTTACAAAGTAATCCATACTCACATCAAATTTCTATCCGCAGGTTCCTTCCGGTCTTTACTCAACATGCAATGTCCTAAGAAAGGAGGTAAATATTGAGCTTTATTACTCCTAAATCTTTATCGTCGAAATATGTCTAAACCAATGTATCATAATACTACCTGTTTACATTTTATATATATATATCGTATTAGCTAATGTTCGATTCAAAAGGCTCAATTTAATAAGAAATCGATAGATACTGAAGCTTAAATTCCGTAAAGCACACCTACGTTATTCTAAAACACGTTACTACCTATACTGATGGATTTTTATTTTCTTCGATATTGTTTATTTGTTATACAATAAAGATTAAAATATATTACGCCGTTCCCAAATTTGTATAAATCTCTTGCCCGTTAGAGCTATTCGTCCATAGTGTCCCCCTTAGAGCTCAATTTTTAGTATCTTTGACTCGCTGGGCTCTTAAAGTAGCTACTTAGCGCACAGAAGATGATGAAATGTCCTCAATTAAATACTGCATATTTGTTCATTACATAATTATATGAACATTGTCTTCGCTAGTTATTAAATTGTAAAAACGATGCTGTCCTATATATCTTGAGTTGATGATTTATACCATTGTTTCACTCTACGATGAGAGCAAATTAATGTTTCGAATGCGGTTACAGTAAAGTACACATGCTTGAAATTTTCTTTTAAGTTTATAGTTTAAATCGAGCCTTACCGTGCAAACTTGTCACCATAGATAGTAAAAATAATGTAAAATTTCTACTGGTGCAATTTAAATTTTGGTGTTTTATTCGTGTTTCGAATAGAATCTGCTGTTGTATTGCAATAAATTGCGCTCGCTATCTGGTGGTGGGGATCTAAAGAATCTAGCTACAATCCGAGTAGGTGCAAATAATCGTAGAGAACTACATGAAATGTATTTAAAATTCAAATATACTTTATCATATAAATGTTGAAATTATGGTTTGTAAAGTCTATCAATATGGCATTATTTATTGTTTTACCTTGTTGTAATATATGAGCAAATTGATTCTAGGTTCTTGATCTTCACGATAATCAACTAACAAAGATCCCTGAAGGCATACGTCACATGCAGTGTTTGCAAGTAAGACGTTACGTATACCGTATAGCTTGACATAACGAAGGCTTTGTTAGACCCTTTAATATAAACAATTATTTACGAGCAAAAGTATAAAAATCATCTGTTGCATAAGTAATAACTCCCAATACCAGTATCCATAATTGCTATAATTAATCTATATAGATATTAAATTTAGAAAAAAACAAGATATCAACTATTTCCAATGAGATCGGACAACTTGTAACTCTACAAACTTTGAATATTAAAGGTATTATTTTTGTTAGGTCGGATAAGATTGTTATGGTATTATGAAAACCATCTCTAGTAGATTATCCACCTTGTGTTTTATTTTAACACTTTTAAACTAATTAATACTTTTGTGAAAATTTCGTAGATAACGCTGTTAAAGTACTAACTGATGATTTGGCGAAACTTAAAAGTTTGCGAAATTTGGATCTATCCGGAAATCCAATATCGTCGTTACCGAAAGACGTGTGCAAAATAAAATCACTTGAGGTATGCAGCTTTAAATTAAATTTTTAATGTCATAACTATGCATCATATGTGAATCTTAAACCGAATTTGCTATTCTCAATATTATAGACAATAACATTATCTCTTGATACTCTAAGCTATCCTCCAAAAGGTAATAAATAAAGTTTACCTCCGATATATTATATTGTAGCCACGGATATTTATTCACTCTTTTGATAAACCACTATCCTACACAGATGTAGCGAAACAAGGAACAGCAGCCATAATGAAATTCCTATGTAAAGGTTTGGCAAAGATTAGTTTTAATGTAATAATTTTATTGGTTCTTTCGTAACTTTAACACTGATTTTATTATGATATTTTACTCATTGCTACGAAATAAGAATGTGGTATCGATTACGTCCCGCCTTCGGCAAATATTCTTTCCGTACTAGGTAAAATATCGATCTATTAAGTCTTAGCATGCTTCTTTCTTGCTAACTGTCAAACTAGTTTTGTAACTAAATCCTTACAATTACCAATTTTAAATGATATAGATTCAGCAGATGGGATAGTTGAAGCTAAAATAAGCGGCAGTAATAAAAGAAATATTCCTTTCGAAGATACTAATGTTGAAGTAAGTGTAAATGAAATGATCTCTTAGCAATTATTACCTTGAGTAAAGTTCAAGCATAAAGAAAAGGTGTGACTTATCAAATTTATTTTAGGGCGCTTGGAAACTCTATGAGAAAGAACAAGTATGCAGAATCGTATTATTAGTGATACAAGCTACAAATAATTCTCGAATGAATGAACACTTGTATTTGACATTTCGACTCTATTAGGAAAAGAAACGTCAAGAAAGATTAGAAATCGAGAGACAATTTTTAGAATCTCAGCAAGAACAATCCAATTTAGCTGCAAAAGTAAAAAAGTCTCAGGAAAGCTTAGTAAATACTCTAGCACGCGTAAGTTCCTAAGAAAAAATAAACCAGAATTCTCCTTAAAGTAGTGATCTGTAGCCAGCATTTGCACGAAATTATTTATAACTTATTTAAATTCAGTAATCATAGATTCTTTCATGATTTGTAAATAGGAGAACGCTGATATAGAGGGTAAATTAAAATTTGAACAATCAAAGCAGACGCAATTAAAAAAGGGTTTAGTTGACCGGTTACAAACGGGTAAATAAATATTTTACAGTTTGTAATTTAGATCGGTATGTATTTAAATTCTACTTGTAATATTTATAAATTTGTATTGCTTATCCCAGAGGAGCACCATTCCTCTCAAGCTGTAGCAAGTATATTAGAAACGAACGAAAGGTATAGTATTGATAGAATAAGTATATACAGTATATTTACAAAGTGAAGTTAAGATATTTGATATTCATGCTGATGTATAAATAATCATTTTTCAGGTTACGTAACAAGGAAAATATACTGAAAAGCTTTGAGGAGGAAAGGTAATCAATTTTTAATTGGATCACTCTTAGTGTATCATATAGATTAATGATAAGGTTTTTAATACGTTATTTTAAAATATTAAATGTCTAGAAATGCCATTGAAAAACTTGTAAAGGTAACTGTTGAAGAGGAGGAAAAACTAAGAAAGCAGGAAGTCTTAGGTAATATACGCACTTGTGTCAGTAAATTCGTATATTGTAATGATTAGCAAAATCTGCTCAATTAAACCAGAAACATTTTAGTTATAATAACCTAATTTTATAGTAATTCTTTTATGGATTTTTAATATTTAAGTTATACATAACAATCTTATAGCATTATTAAATTCATTGAATAGTCGGATTTTGAAAATATATTTTTCACTTTATAGCCACCATGAATAAACTATTGCGAGAACAACGAACCTTAGAAATGATAAGAAAAGATTATGAGTCCAATAAGGATATCAGTACTCGTAAAGCATTAGAAAGGTGCTTACTTTTCTAAATTTAAAAATCAGGGCTCATAGATAAAATGTTATAAATTCTTTTTTGTACTAAAGTTCTGTTACAGATGATGAGAAAATCGGATCCTTAATAGCATCGCAAAGCCAAGGAAAATCGGCCATGATTCAACATATTGCCAACGAAGTAAGGCTACAACTATTCTGTACTAGCTTTCTAATAACTATTTTAAAGTACACTTATATTCATAAGTAATTAGATATCTTCACATTCACGTTGTAATTGTTTTGTGCGAATAACACGTTCTTATTGTGGCAATTCCGAAAGGAAACAATGCAAGTAATGGCGTTTCAGGCTCTACTATTTAGCAAGGATGCTCAGAATAGTCGTCTAGCTGGTGAAGTATGTATAATTTGAGATTGTATCTAAGGTGTAGGTACTCGTAGCTTCTTCTAATCAATGTTCGCGGTAACAGATCATGCGATTAGAAAACGAGTTGACTACATTATCAATAGAAGAGGCCAATAAAAGAGGAAATCGACAAGATACAGAAACAGTATGTACCATACTCTCCATAATATTTGGAATAAGCTATCTGATTTTAAATACAATTCCTTTTTATAATATAAGTGTTGTATAAAATTATGATAGATCTCTCTAGCTCTTAAAAGGGAAGAAACGGCTGCTTTGCTAAAACAGCTAACTGAAGAGCAAGCAAGACGCCAAGACGAACTAAAGAATAGACTAGTAAGCCTTCTATCTGAGTTGTTTTGAAATTGCTTACAATGTAAGTCACTCCTTTACTAAATATTGAGGATTAATTTTGCAACTATTACTTAACAGACTGAAATGGAACAAAGACGTGATAATGAAATTAAGGATTACTGGCTAATTCAGTATCAGCGGCTATTAGATGAAAAACCTAAAATCTTAATAGAGATGGTATTTCAGTAATTTTTATGAACTTGATATTATTTTTGTCGTCGTACATTGACAAATTTTAATTGATTCTAAACATTAGGAACATGAACTCGATGACGATGTTGTTATTGTTCTTGAGAAGGCTGGAGCTCTTGATATGGAAGTAATGTTTGCGCGCCATAAAGTTAGAGCCAGTGAACTACCAGATATGGACGATGAACGTCTCCGCCAAGTACTGCATTGCAACTTTAGATTCTCTTTCTATCACTGTCATTCGCTAAGAGAATTAATTTTTTATAATCGCTTTTTATGTTATCAATTACTTAATATTTGCGAGTAAAGTAGAGTCTAAAGCGGACAATAATGTCATGTCGTATTTTAGATTGGAGTTACTCAAGTTGGAGCGCGTATGAGCATTTTAGCAACTATACGACGTTATTACTTATCAAATACTTCCACGAACAAGACCTCAACACCAACCAAAGTTGAGATTATTTTTTGTTTGCTAATTTGTGGATACATGCATTAATACTTCTGTAACTGAATAATGCTCATTGAAATAATTTTCCTGGTAGTCTGGGTCTTCATATGCAACTCCTACAGCAACATCTGATTTGAGCGCAGAATGTTCGATTTGCATGGATGCACCGGTAATTTCCCGTATTTGATAAAACTTCGACAGCCATAGAGTAAAGTTCTTTTATTAAGTCGTAAACTATTGTTTTGTAGGCAAATGTTGTGTTTCTGGATTGTGGCCATGTATGTACCTGTTTAAAGTGTGCTGAAGCAATGACTCACTGTCCAATATGTCGACAGCTGATCATACGAAAAATCCGAATATTTGCGACGTAATTATGTTCTGTATGATATCTCTAGATTCAATGTTAGGGTTATCATTAAATACGTGATGATTAGATTGTGGGTAACTGAATGTCCACAAGTTTTTTCTTTAGTTTTCAACATATTCTTTTCCCTTCATGCTTTGTAAGTACCTGAAGATGCTATACGAATATAGTATAATTATAATATATTAATCGAAGGCTATCGCATCAAACTCTTTTTAAGTTTTGGTTTTAAATTAAATTAAAATATTCTGTTCTCCTTCTACGATACTTTTCAGTCTATACAGCTGCTTGGCCAAGGATATTCGTATTAATATCGATATGATTATCATCATATTTGCACTGTAATAGCTTGATGAGAATTACTGTATTCCTATTAGTTACGTAATGTGGATCATAAATAACGATGAATAAAATTCTTTCAATTTTCAGCCTTAAATCCAACTTTCAATGCTAGTCTTATGTATTAGATTGTTATTAGACGAAAATAATTTCCTGGAAGTTACAGTGCATGACTCAAAAGAAGTTCCTAGTCTAACTTAGAGTACAATACATTGGTTATGTTACTACTTATACAAGTTTGCAATGTTTGGTGCAAGCACATACCCAAAGGAAAGGTATTTTTTCAATATTTTATTGGACAATACTATACCGGGGGAAAGATAACTGCAAACACGCTACACTTGCTTTTACGCTAGGCAATTGGGTATATCTAACAAAATATGCATGCCTATGACAGGAGAAGTACAATAACGTAATGTCATCGCAAGTACGTGTTTCTAGTTAAATCAATTCAGGTTGACGATGCTCGAATGACTGTGGTATTAAGCGAAATCGATTTGTAACAGTATCTAAATTATCGTTTTATGCAATTCTTATATTCATACCTAAGTATTTGGTAAGTAATATTAGGCAATTTCAAACAGTTACTACTAACAAAGTCGTCATGATTAAATACTTTGAAATTTAATGCAAGATATCTTCCTCTAACGCAAGTTTACAGTAATCCAACAGGGTAATGATATGCAACAATAATATCGAGTATCAGTATGAGGGTTGAGCCAGAAAATTGGGATTAATAAATTCAGACCATATCAAAACGTCTTACTTCGACATATAGCAACAAATCACGAAAGTCCTTCTATACTGCATCCACAAATCTGAAAATGATCAACGTTTATGGAGACTTAAATCGATCAGTTCCATGCTCTCAAATTTGACTAATACATGCACGGTATCTCCAACGTAGACCGCTTATGCAGTACAACAATATATTCTGTACAAAGAATCAACTTGAATGACAAAAGCTAACATTAACGCGTAATAGAAGGTGGTCAATAAACAATTTTAAAGTTGATGATGTAAAATAAATGCAATAGCATGTAATAAATCTACAGAGAACAATTTAATAGCCATTTCATTACTAAATTATAATGCAGACATCGATGCTACTTGTGAAGGATGGCCGATCCAGGTTTACTTCCACTGGTTGTACGTGGCTGTCCCTGAGATAAAGAAACTTGTTGGCTACGGCTACGTGCCGCTGCTTGATACTGTAACTGATAAGCAGTTGGATGAATTTTGAATCCAAATATCCTAAAAATTGAATAATGCGATTAAAAAAGTTTATAATTCTTATTGACACGGAGGTATATAACAGCATTTTATTCCTTGTTTGTTAAGTGACAACAGGGGAGTAAAATCATTTACCTTGGTACATATTGGGTATTGCTTCGTTTCGGTCGATATTCTGGATGTACCATAAATAGCATATGGGGAAAACTGGTACCGAAGTAAGCACCATCAATATCTGTTAAAAGCAATTAGGGAAACTAACTAATGAAATGTTGAGAATCGCTTTTAACAAAGCTCACTATGGGAATTATAAACCTGAATGCGTGATTAAGTCTTTAACCAACACATACGGTAAATAGCATAAAAAGGATACGATGATAGCGTGATGATTTCGGTGTGTAGACGTCTTGGCATTTAGGGCAGTATAACTTCAACATTGATTCCCCAGGAATATCCGATAATCCCACAGGTAACATGGGCTGATTCTCACAATAAACACGACTACAATGACCAAAATCACCTTGTTGATATTTTTCAAGCTGCTCACCCAGGTAAAACAAAAATTGTGCAGGATTAGCAAGATTTCCTTGTTACTGTGGTATACGAACTCATACATTTACGAGTTATCTGTTGCTAAAGGTATTGGCTTGGCTACCTTTACTAGCGCCGCACTGTAATATACTGTAGCTGCTTTACTGTATTCTAATGATTTACAAGTTAAAATTAATGGTAATTATTGCTTACCATTTGAGCTAAACCGCGATTTGTCATAATATATCTGGCATGAATTAAGCCATAGAGCACTTCAGCAGCTTGTTCAATCACTTCACTTTGAGCAGGATTATCTTCTAGGTCATCATCTGATTATCACCAAAGGGTAATAACTTTAGTAATTTCAAAGCAATCAGTGACTTTAACTTGTATAGTATATGCCGAATCTATAATAGTGAATTACCTGGTTCTAAGTCTAATATCATATCCTGAGCTTGTCTGTAATGAGGGACTTGCTCACTTAGACCAGTTAAGTTAAATTTATCTTGAATATAGTCTTCATCTACCTAAATAGTGCATTAAGAAAGTGCATATAAAGAGTTTCCGCTAAGTAGAAAGATTGACAAGATAAATGCAGCGCTGCGTGTATCTCCTTGATCGCTTGTATGATAAATTTAATACAAAATGATATCAAGTAAGTAAACTACTTATTAGTTGCATACTACAGTATAATGATTGATCATGACGCAACCAGCATGTACTAGTCATCCTTATTAACAGTAAAAAAAAGTGGATTGCACCCATGGCAGTGTTAGTGTTGAAGGTTGGCTTCTATCATGATATACATCAGTATAAGATCACTATTATTTATAATTAATACAAATCAGCGTTGATCGGTTGACGTGTAGGTCAACACTATTACGTACAACTGGAAATGCCACTATGGTTGTTTATAACGGTATCTGTGATAATTTAAAAGAGCCCCCAATGCACCTGTACAGTGTTTTTTTCTATTACGATCTAGCAAGTATGAAATGCCTTACCTCGCAAAAAAATTCATTACCACGTAGTCCGCAAAACCAAGATATCCAAGATACTTCTTCCGAGCTACTCATTACCTATTGCCTATAAGTTTCAGTTTGACAATAAAATGAATTTAACATGATATATCAGCAAAGTAAAGTACAGTATATTAACGTCAGCCCCCAAAATATCGCGGGCAAATGAGTAGATTATTCGGAAAGCATAGAGTTAGTTGAATTTGAAATACGTTGTGTTTGATATGCGTGAATTAAAGTATAGTATATATATATATATATATATAAAGTAAGTTTTCTACTTCAAAGGGTTATTCATTTATACGGCAATAGTGCATTCAGCGCAAGAGAGTTCCATTTACATCAAGAAATGGAAACTCATTTTCACACTATAATGTCAATTGTAGCCACGAACTTGTTGACTAAGTTCCAAATTGATGACGTACTTTATCGTCTAATGATAGTGCAGAGATGATTTTTCCTGCTTCAAATGAAAATTAACCATACAGTATACCATTTATTAAGGTAAAATAAGTCAAAACAACAACATATCAGCGTTCAAAATCAGTAGTGAAGGCTTGTGTGAGTGTATATACTATAGCAGTATACGGGTAAAGTCTCTTCTGGCCATTGGTAACCCCCCGTTCCCTTGGAAAATAATCTTGTAATAGCTGCAAATTCTCCACTATACTGAGAAAATCTCAGTTGTTTGCGCCTAGTAGTTTGTCATGCACCACTTTGACTTTCCACTAGTTCCATGCTTGGATATGATATGTACAGAAGGGTCAAGTCAGTGAAAATGTAAAGGTTGCAAAATGCCTGTATGGTTGTCGAAATAGTCCAAGTAGGATTGATTGCATTACGACATTCAAACGTATCCTAAAATTGATCGGGATTCTTGCACGGTGTGTGACATGGCAACGATATGAAAGAGTAACGTTACTACCGTATGGTACTGTAGTGGCTATCCAGTCAGTGTATAGGATGATATGGACGTTTCGATGTCTTGTGTAACATCGAAATTGAATGTCAATTTATCTTGTCAATGCTGTTTTTCCACATCCTAAAGCGTCTATCGTTGACCATGGTAATTTCGTTAGAGCCATACTGTTATGATTTTCCTTTCTATCGACTATCTAGGTACCAATCCAATAATGGCTGCCCTCTCCACTAATATTGTGATGGATGACATTGACTTCTCTGTACCGGTTGATAGGCGAGCGTCCGACGGAGCCATCGTTACTATGATTTTATACTGTAGGTTGCGACTTTATGGAAGATCGCTAACTGTACTGTACATGACTGTGGTTCAACATTTTACTCTAGCTGTTAGTCTGTATTCCTCTTGTATAAAGTGATGCATTCAATTGGAATGGTAGAATTAATCAATTTACCTGGCAAGGATGACAATTTCGAAATAAAGGATAGAAGAGTCCAAAATGAAATATGGCCAACGCTGCTAGGCACTATCATACAGTGACAGACTGGCTAATAGTGTGACTATATAAAGAGAAGCAGCGACAACGACTTGTATCAGTTGGTGGTACAGGACTGGAACGTCACCGCTGTTGGATGTGAAGCACAGGAGTGAGAAAAAAGAGAGTGAGCCTACAGTGGTGTTGAAGTACCGTGATAGGAAAGCTCATGCACGCTTGAATTGGCGTAGTATTCCCTTGTACTTTCATATGTGAATGGAACGTCTTAGTGGTTTTACTTTTGCTACATCGAGGTCAACCATAGTTACGTGGTTACAGCTAGTGACAGCATACAGAGTTCGATTGATACTCATACTGCAGTACGTACCTTCAATAAAGTCAACTTGTCGAGAGATAAAAAAGATACGGTACTGTACGGTATGATGCAAACAACAAAGGCCGCAAGTTTTTAGTACTGCACGGTAATACAGTACAGTGTACAGTACAGTACACTGTACAATACACTACAGTACAAATTACAGTGCATCGTATTGTAGTCCACTGATACAGTATCAACTGCAGTACTGTAGTCCAAGACCACCGCATCCGACATGCTCATTTCATAAAGAGCGCGCGTAAAATCTCAGCTTACACGGTGAACTTAGGCTAAAGTGGTCGCTATCAAGGCATCAAGTGGAACCTTTCTCGCGTTATTTGACGGTATAAAGCATTCAACATTGCTATTTTAAGACTTACTTTCAAAGTTTGTTCTCATTTTATTCCTAGAATATCTTTAAATCATGGAAATTTCGATTGTAAACTAGAGTTCAAAATAATAATCATTTGTTATCATTCAATCAGTTTATTTTACTGTTGGTAGTGATGACAGTTTAGGGCCTTCCTAAAACCTTTCTAGTAGCCCATGTTACAGTCAATCTCCAATGATGGTTCTAGTAGGGATAAAGTTCCTGGATAGATACAGTACAGTTCTATGCCTGCAATTTGCACCACCGTAGCTCTTCAATGTAGTAGTATTGTAGCCCTAAAAAATACAACCCATATCATGCAATTTGCCTTGGTAAACTTTCTTCAATGGTGCAATATCGCTAGGACAGGGCATGGACTCATTTCTTCAAAGAAACCTTCCATACTTCGTTCTACTTTTGTACTGATAGTACTCAATACCTACAGTAGTTTCTTTCCATAGGTTGCCATAAAGTCAAAGCACACTACTGTGCTTCAAAGGTGTTTGAATTGGAGGCCATAAATATGTCCGTAATCTTTCTATGGTTTTGCATTGAGTGTACAATGGATATTGGACATGCAGTAGATAGTTAGGTGCATTGTACAGTAAAGTTCAAGTTGCCTACGCTTCTAATATACCTATGCAGTACAGTATGAGGGACTTACCTACCTAACTGTTGCAACAATTGAATTCTACAAGTAGAATATCAAACATGGCATGATTAAACCCTATGGTTGGTCAAATCTTACTTATTTTACTGTATTCTTTTGTCCTTTAGCTTTATAAAAATCAGAAAACATGGTAGAGCGTCCGGAAGACCTGAATTTACCTATTGCAGTCATAACTCGAATTATCAAAGATTCGGTAAGCTTTACTGACCATATGATAGAGAAGTACTTTTTGGTATGGCTGTACTTGGAAGATAAAACTACACATGCAGTATATACTGTAATACATTACAGCTATCCATGAAATCTTCTAAATGATATACAGTATAGCTCAATTTGCTCTGCCATGAAAGGGTGAATGAAATGTCACTTATCACCTGCAGTTTATTCAGTATCTATGTTTATAGAAGGGAGTAATCGTAATGGATTATGCTCATCTTGAAAATGGAATATCTTTCCTCCTCTTTACAGTTACCGGATGGTGTTAATGTCTCCAAAGAAGCACGTATTTCTGTCTCCAAAGCGGCAAGCATTTTTATATTATATGCAACATCATGGTATCCTTGCATAAATCCAAATATGAACGTCACAGATTTGTATTGATGCTGATGATATTGTACGTTATTACTGAACTATTGTACTCCATTCGTTTTAATGCATAGTTTTAGTTTGTCATGAAGCGCAAATTAATTATTTCCTTAGTAAATCTATCTATTCTGTAGAATAGAGTCGTTCAGTGTTGTTTGTAAATCTGCTACCGTTACTGCATTAGTAGATAAACTAGATACAAAGGTAAACCTGGAATTGATGTATATTTCACTTGATGAAGTGAGTGCCTATACTGGATATGGTAATTGTATCTGGACTTAGGACTTACGGTAGTAAAGTATCACTAGCAGATACAATAACGTTGTGACTACACCATAATTTCGATGTACGGTATAAACTTGCCTGTGCTAGCTTTTCGACATAATTGCGGTAATGTAAAGGAAAAGAATCTAGATCTATTACACAGTAAATTTACATGTCAAGAATATCACCGATATCAAACAAACTTGATAGATTTTTGTTCCTATGTTTAGTTCAATATGCTTAGTATTAATATAGCTGATGAGCGAGTTATTAAGTCAAAATCGTTTATGAAATATCAGGATGAAGTTGCTCTTTGTCGGTATTGATATCGTTATTGTAATGTGAGTTCATCGGGTTACCTACCCTTAACGAATGACTCTACCGATAGTGCGAATAACTTTGCTTTAAAAGCCAAGCGAAAGACCCTTGGGGCTCCTGATATCTTCGCAGCTCTGGAAGACATGGAATTTGAAGAGTTTATTCCTAAATTGAGAGAATATCTAGAAGGTTAGAAATAAAGACGCATCTTGATAAGTTCTTGTTATGATAGCTTGCATTTGAAGGTCGGACTGAATAAGCACATACAAATTTTGAAAAAGTATTCGTGTTACTAAATACTGACAATATTAAAATGAACAAGCAATGTGCTAAGTTTCTACATAACTAAAGTTTTCAGAAAGGAGCAGAAAGGGAAAAAGGAGGCGGCTGCGGATAAAAAGCGTATGAAAGAGATATCAAAAGCAGAGGACCAAGGTTAATTCACAGCCTACTTAATACAGTATATTAGCTATCAACTTCGAATTCTGATTAATTATCATTACCTGATCTTACGAATATGGTTAAATATCTTCATCTTAGACGAAAAGGAAGCTGATGAGGATGATGATAATAATGATAATAATGATGATGATGACGATGATAATGATAATGATGATGATGATGATGACGATGATGATGATGATGATGATGAAGAGGAAGAGGAAGAGGAGGAAGACGACGTAGATGAAAATATTGAAGAAACCAGCGTAAAAGAGAACAGTGTTGAAGAAGATACCGAATTAAAGGAAAACAGTACTGAAGACGAATAACTCAAGTTATTGATAACCTGACTTTGGATCAATTTGTAATGAAAAGTCTATAAAGTGCGAGCTAGTTTATGTAATATAATGAAAATGTAAATTATTATCACAGCTGAGATAAGGGGCGGCGATGCCACATATTCCGGCTATCATATGTTTTCAGTAAACATCTAGAATTTTTAATGTTTTATTCATTTCGTATATACCATATACTGTATTTCGTGCAACTAATATAGTTGCTATAAATGAAAGACGGAAAATAATCTATTAAATCGTAAATTATGTAATTAATTGACACTTTATTGCGTCTTTAATGTTAATACAATCACCAGGTTTAAAATACCCCTCCCTGCTTTACTGTACTGTAGTTACGCCATACTTTGCGTCTATTCGTTTAAAGTAGTATACAGTATGTCACTATCAGTTACATTCTAGAATTGCATTTATTTACGTACCTAAAATGTCAATAATTTGATTCGTCTCGACAATTGAAAGCAAACACGTAAGATCGTAATCTCTAAAACGATTGCAACCATGTTGTTAATGTCTGCGTATACCTTTACAAGATCTACAAGCTAATGCATTTAGCTTCGACTGGATCAACGATAATGTCCAACTGAATTACTGGATATGCGCTCGTTTTATGCAATAATATGACAGTCTACTAAATTAGCATCTGTATAATTATGAAAATGCTAATCTACTGTTAAGAAATCATGAAAGATCCATGGTATAATGATCTTTCCGGTATGACCTTGTCCAAAAATTGCTGAAAATCAGAAGATAGCATGTTGACAGCGCAAAAAGTGCCTTGATATACTTAATGCCCTTTTCGATCTTAATTTTTAACTTGAATACAAAAAATAATGAAGCATCGCTTGTGAAGATATAATCAAAACTTTATTGTAACAATATTTTCATACCAGAGGACAGTAATTAATTTTATAAATAAATATGCTACTCTTAGACTTAGTGAGCAAGGACTTCAATTATGACAAAGTTGAATTCATTTCACTGATAACAACGGTAAGCAAATTTAATCAAGATATTGTAGCACTACGTTTTACTATCAGCGAGCATGTAGCATTTAGGGAAAATTGACTACTATGCAAAGTAATTCATTCGTGTACTAAAAATTTATAAACTCAGAAACAATGATATGTTATGATGGTTTCCAATTCGGCCACATTCGAAAGTGGGTATAACCAGGTATATTTGCTAAATGAAAACCGGGTTCAGTGTGTTAAAAAAGTTTTTCCAAAACGGAGTCATAACAATATCAAGTTATTAGCTGTATAAAAATGTAATCTTGCACATCAGTGCTAGCATCATAAATGTACATACAAAGAGCGTCCACTCAAAATCAAGCACGATCACTGTTGATGCACTCCGGCATTTATTGCTACAACAGCGTTCGAAATGACTCGCTGAGACTTGGTCATTCATAAGCTGTTAGTAAGATCATACACTAGCTACATTTATTGCTGAAAGCACATGCTGTACTCTAAAATCTCTACAAATGACCATAGCTTCGCATGAGGTTACTGCACAATATTTCATAGAAAATATCGCAATACCATATTATAACTAGGCTGGCAAATATTGCAAAAGAGGCCTTATCCCGTTCTTAGAATGATATGGATACCGGAGTCAGTAAAAACTGGTTCACTCAATTCTCCAATCTGCAAAGCGTACCTAAACATAGGACGAGAAAAAACATCTATGAGTAAGCGCTTCAGTCTGTGAGATCAAGTCTATTTCATTGCATCAAGTTTGATTAGTGAAATTCAATACTAAAAATGAAGCAGTAGTCTAGTCTAGGCTTTCCCATCAAGGGGAGTGCGAGTGAAAACGGTCAACTAATAAAATTGAGAAGACTTTGATGGCATCACTGTAGTGCATGAGCTTTGCGCTACCGCACTCTATGTCTGTAGGTGGATAAAGAAAGAATCTAAATGCTATGAGTGCAAATACTGTACAATATGCAAGAATTGTATGGGATTACATTATTGAACTGATAAACAGTATTTACTGCTATACTGCACGAAATACTCGCATACTTACGTTGCATCCTCGAATGGCTCTATCGTATCATACGGGTAAAAGAAAAGAAAAAGTTATCCGATTGAAAATGAATCTTTTAATACGATTTCAATATAGTGTGAAATATTGGGACTTACTTTGCATCTGACCTCGACCAAAGAATCCTAAATCGCCTTCTTTCCTTGCACTGCTACAATCACTCATTTCGAGCGCCAATTGACCTAAGGTAATCTCACCGCCTACGATTTTCTTTCGGTACTCTACAACAATATTGTAGTACAGAATGTTCAATACTACTGTACTATATTTGGCCAACTGTCACAAGACAGCAATACTCTAGCGTAGAATCAACAATCATTTTAGGATCAAGCGCATTAGTCTAGTCATTGATTCTACTTTTACAGCCTAAAGAAGTGATTGCAATAATTGTAGGCTAGTTGAAATCAAATTTACCCTGTATCAATTTTAATGCATCATCTTTGGAGCGAGTAATTTCATTTTGACGCCATGATGAAGGCCTGCGAGATTCGTTATGTTTTACTAGCAGATGTGAGGCACGAACCTTGTCTTCCGATGCATCCGTTGGTGGTTCCCATTGACTTTGATTGGTTAAAGTATTATAGTAATATATTTTGCCGGTGCTGCGTGATTCTCGGGTTATCCAGCCTTCTGGCAGTGAGTTTTGATCCGACATTTTTTATCCGTTGCAATTGCCAACGCTAGAGATCCAGTGCACAGACTGCAGAATGGCGAGAATGGTGTAATTACTTTTTAGTGATGGTCACTCCGCCGTACGGTGTTGAAGGGGTGTAGTCCATGCATGCAGTCTACCCTCTGTCTATTTTACTCCACGGCATCACTAAAACGTATTACTATACACTATAGACGACTGGGTATTGTTCGTAGTCCATGCATTTAACGTTGCTGTCATACCTCGCACGGTCATTCTAAGGCCTTTCGTTTACAGTACGATGCACTGTAAAAATGTACTGTAACACAGTACTGTACTGTACGGTACGGCACGGTACGGTACTGTATAAATCGCAGGCATTAAAAGGACTACCAAGTGTTCTTACACTAAGACGAGGAGAGGAGTCAAGGAGACCGAAGGAGAGTCACATACCAAGGTGACGACGAACTTCAAGCTTAGTCTCAGTGAAATTGTTCAGCAACAATTTGATTTCAAAGACATTTCTAGGTCTAAAATATCACAGGATACTAATATCTAAATTGGTCTAGCGTATTTTTATCCAAGATCTTACTGCGGTGTTGTTGATATTGAATGGAGCCAGAAACTAGCCCTAACTCTAGTGGCACTAAACCAGGTGCTGCAGACACTACTGGCAAGAAAGAAAAATCCGCTGCACAGTTAAAAAAGGAAGCAGAAAAGGAAGCCAAAAGAAAAGCTAAATTAGAAAAATTTGCTAAGAAGCAGGGGAAGCAACAAGCTGCAACGAAGCAGGGAGGCGATAGCAAGGTAAAAAAAAAATGAACTGTACGGTATTCTGCTAGAATACGAATAAGCTAGAATAGAAAATTCCCTATTACACCAATCGATTCTACGGACTTGAGTGAATACTGTTCTGCACTTTACTATAACATAAATGGCAACTATTTTCATGGACGGTTGCACATCAATTTCTGAATTAGTCAATCAATGAGCTGTTTTTACCCTTGCATCCTTGCTTATGCTATCATTCTATAGAGTTCAAGATATCTTAAAACAGACATATAATATTTACCAATTGAATCTCAACGCGGAAAAACCACGTAGTCGCTTGTGAATGACGTCGTGTTGCATCATGTCATTCAAACGAGCTTATAATACTGTACAAAGTAATTCTTCTATCATAACTACACACTAAAATAATATACCAGCTTATAATATACAGTAAATCATCTATGATTATTGCGTACTAAAACAATATACATGGATTAAGATATGTTGACGTCGTTTTGTATCATGTCATTCAAACGAGCTTATAATACTGTACAAAGTAATTCTCCATCATAACTACGCACTAAAATAATATACCAGCTTGTAATATACAGTAAATCATCTATGATTATTGCGCACTAAAACAGTATACAAGGAGTAAGATATGTTGACGTCGTATTGCATCATGTCATTCAAACGAACTTATAATGTAATCCATCTATTATACAGTATTATAATTGCGACTAAAATAATATACATAATTTGGAGTAGGATACGTTGTAAGTGGAGAGTATTTCATTCGTTTTGTGATATGAGCGTATACAGCTTAACTCATCTATGGATACATTATCTTATGGCACTTGAAATATTACTCCAAACCAAGGCCTAAGGCTTTTGCTCACGTTTAATTCATACTCTAATTACATAATTTATAATGTTTTATGTCATCTATGAACCAATGCGCTAAAGAATACTGCAAAGCCTACTAAGAAGAGAGAAGTTACTAAAATTTCTTACGATATTGATACTAAACCAGGCGAAAAGAAAGGTATTATGCAATGATTACAATTATCATGATAGCGTCTACTTAGACCATTTTGTAAACTTATATAGTTTCATCGTAATGCACTAAAAAGGAGAGATATAAATACCTATAGTAGCTGCAATGATGGTTTAGATACTTGTATCGAAATAGATTTGATAGCAAATGTCGAAATGAAACGCCATCGCATTTCATGACTGAGCTATCGTTAATACTTTAATAATACTTCTTAATAAAACTACCCCGCATAGATATCACTAGATCTCTCCCAGATAGTTACAGCCCAGCTTATGTAGAAGCCGCATGGTATACATGGTGGATGAAGGAGGTAAAATATACTGCATTGGATTGCCTATGTTGAGATTGTCATTTCAAGATACCCTATTTGATCTTAACGATTATTATTGTCCATTCTAGGGCTTTTTCAAGCCGGAGTATTATACTGTAAGTTAAAAATTGTAATATGAGCAACTGCAAACTGCTATACGATATCTTTGCAAGCGTAATGAAAAATACAGTTATTTAAGGAGGATTATCGACTGTTGTGTAGGGAGATGTATCGACTCCTGTTCCTGGGGGAAATTTTATGATCTGTATACCTCCACCGAACGTTACTGGTTCTCTACATCTGGGCCATGCGCTAATGTGCTCAGTTGAAGACTGTATAACAAGATGGTAATTTGTACTTAAAAAATTTCCGAAACCCCGTAATGACTTGATTGTCAAATTAAATTTACGATTGAACTGAATGTAATAGGCGTAGGATGAAAGGTCAAAGAACTCTCTGGAATCCAGGATGTGATCATGCCGGCATAGCTACACAAGTACGTATGTATAACTACAAAAAAAATGAGTTATAATAATGTACAGATATTGCTAGAATAATTACTAGTTTCTGATAAGTGTACCCAATCTATTCGCTTGGCTTGTTTGTATAAGCGATATATCGATTAGCAATCGTTAAGGAAGTTATCAATTGTATTACTAACATAAGAAATTAATACCGCAGGTCGTAGTGGAAAAAAAATTATGGCGTGAACGTAAACTTACAAGACATGACATTGGAAGAGAAAAATTTCTGGAAGAAGTCTGGAAATATAAACATGAGTAAGTATCTATTAAAAGACACTCCGGGTTTTTAATTTTGCGATCAATTCGAATATCTTTCACTTAGTTATTAAATCCCAATCATATTTATTAGCTATGCTCTATGTATTTCTTCTGTATTACGGTTGCACTATTTAAGTAAGACTTATCTATTATCGTAAACAGAAAGGGAGGAAGAATCTATGAACAAATAAAATGTCTAGCTGCTTCTGCTGACTGGGATAGAGCATTCTTTTCAATGGATGATGTAAGCTACTACTGTTAAGATTATCCTAATTAGCAATTAATAAAACTATACTTAATTTAAAAGTTAAATAACTTCGTCTATAATATTAGTGAGTATGGTAATTTTCGTAATTATTATTGTTCTATATTCAGAATTGCTGCAGGGCTGTTAAGGAAGCATTCATACGCCTTCATGATGAAGGAGTAATTTATAGGAACCTAAGATTAGTAAACTGGTCGTGTATCTTGCGCTCTGCGATCGCTGATATAGAGGTAGAGTGTAATATCTACATTAATTTATAAATTGGATTTATATACTGACTACAACCTTTGTAACCAATATGATATAACGCAGTAAGTTATAATCTTTCCCTGTTTACTTTCATGTGCCCACTTGCAGGTTGATAAGAGAGAACTAACGGGTCGTACTTTACTAAGTGTTCCAGGATACGATGAAAAAGTAGAATTTGGTGTTTTAGTATTGTTTGCTTATCCAGTCGAGGATTCTGGTAATTTCAATAATTTAGTAGATAAAATTGGACTATTGATTACAGAGTAACGTTCGAATTATATATCACTAGATGAACGACTGATCGTTGCAACGACGCGTATTGAAACTATGCTTGGGGATACTGCAGTTGCAGTTCATCCCAAAGATGAGCGTTACAGTGTAAGCTAATAAAAGTGCATGCAGAATATTAGCTATCTTTAATTATATGATTAGTATACTTATATTAATAAAATCGAATTGCATGAAATAGCACCTCCGAGGAAAGTACGTTTTGCATCCATTTGCTGATAGACGAATGCCCATCGTTTTTGATGATTTTGTAGAAATGTCATTTGGTACAGGTAAGCAAGTGTAATAGATCTTTTATATAACAAGGAATACTAGTATTCACAAATTCTCATTAAATTAATCCTCACAGGAGCCGTTAAAATTACTCCTGCTCATGACCAGAATGATTATGAGTGTGGAAAGCGTCATAATCTACCATTTATTGAGACGATCGATGAAAATGGAATGATAACGGATGCTTGCCCGCAATTCAAGGTACTGATATCATCTCTGTGCATTTCTGCTTAATAGCTATCTACTTGTCACATCAATAATTTCTTACTTTTATAATCCATTGTAGGGAATGAAGCGATTTGACGCCCGTAAAGCGGTACTCGAAGCTCTAAAAGAAAAAGGTCTTTATATAGAAACAAAGGAAAATCCTATGGTCGTCCCTATTTGCAGGTACCTCGATATTCATGCGCTCGTGAAAAGATCAAATAAATAATCCATGTTTGTATGATTTTAGTTAACATAACGTAATGGTATTGCTGTGATATAACTTATTATGCAAGCTTTAATTTTAATTTAATTTGGTTGTCGATAGTCGTTCCAAAGATATCATTGAACCGTTACTAAAACCTCAATGGTACTGCAAATGTGATGATATGGCTTTAAATGCTGCTAAGGTTAACGATAACAAATTAATAATATCGAATATCTGATGTAGAGTGTGCACTATACAGTACGCATTACCTGATGAATATCACTGTAAAATAGGCTGTTCGAGACGGAAGAATAAAAATAATTCCAAACATGTTTGAAAAGACATGGTTTCAATGGCTTGATAATATTAGGTAAAAAAGTTTATTCTGCACTTTAACTGGGCTAAGAAATAAGTTCAAACACAATATTTTGTAGAGACTGGTGTATTTCTCGTCAATTGTGGTGGGGCCATAGAATTCCTGCTTATTTCGTTACTATTAATGATCCTGATGTAAAAAATGGATCTGTAAGGCAGTATTATCATTTGCATAAATTAATGCGTAATTTATCTTAATTATGCTCTTATTTGTTACTGTCATGTGCCTACAGGATGCTGACAATCATTTTTGGATCAGGTTTTACTTATGATACAGATAATACTAAAGATATTTATTACAAAGTTTGATTAATTTGTAATATTTAAATTGTGCGATGTGTGTTAAATTTTTTAGTGCCCACAATGAAGATGAAGCTATGAATAAAGCTGTCAATCGTTTTAACTGTCCAAAAGAGAAGATCACCCTTAAACAAGGTCCCTTTTCTTATTTCCTAGCATTTGAGTCTTTCCTATTCTACACAGATACTTACATTACTATTCTAATTGACTGTAGATGAAGACGTACTCGATACATGGTTTTCAGCTGCACTTTTCCCATTTGCAATATTCGGTTGGCCAAATGAGGTTAAAACTTGCTGTTATCAGATTATTTATGCATAATATACTACTGTACTTGTTGTGTAAAAGTAACTTTGTGCATATTATTAGACTCTAGATCTTAAGACATTTTATCCTGGTAGCCTTCTTGAAACTGGGCATGATATACTTTTCTTTTGGGTTGCAAGAATGGTATTCTTTGGAATGAAGCTAATGGGAGATGTACCTTTTAAAGAAGTAATTAGTATATATAATAGATTGAGAATTCTTCCATGAAAATAATCAATATACATGCTTATAGATTTACTTGCATGCGATTGTCCGTGATGCACATGGAAGAAAAATGAGCAAATCACTAGGCAATATTATTGATCCTTTGGATGTTATCTCAGGGATAGGTTTAGAGGTTACGATTAATATACAACGAGATATATTTTATACTTTCATACTGCTGAAGAAAGTGCATAGTACGATATATTAACTGCAACTCGTGAAATAACTATCTTAAGGATTTGCATGAACAATTAAGAAATTCAAATTTGGATAAAAAGGAGATAGCTAAGGCTATACAGGGCCAGGTAATCAATGAAATAGAAATTGTTTACGCAAGCTAGTTCCAAAGTACTGTATTTCTCGGATCGTTACTGCCGCGCTTAACAAATAATCTAAAAATTTAGAAAGAAGACTTCCCTCAAGGCATTCCAGAATGTGGTGCAGATGCTCTAAGATTTACTCTTTTGGCTTATTCTTCCCAAGGTATTAAAACGGTCAATTTAGTGATTGTTGTTTAATCAAAGCTTACTCTTTTTCTCTTAACTGAATTAGGTAGAGATATCAATCTTGATGTAGGACGTACCTGGGGGTACCGGAAGTTTTGCAATAAAATTTGGAATGCAACGAAATTCGCTCTAAGTGTCATTGGAAATGACTTTATCCCTTCAACTCAAGTATATATAATACATAAGAAGCTGATTCGATAGACTATTCAGTCAAGAGTTATTATATCGGTCTAAAATTCTACCACCTTGTCATTTGCAGGACTTTACGAAAGCATCCTTAATAGATCAATGGATCCTTAATCGACTCAGTATGGCCACTGATGTTTGCAATATGGGCTTTGAAACGTACATATTTCAAGATATGACTACGGCTATATATAACTTTTGGTGGTACGATCTTTGCGATGTCTACATTGTAAGTAATAAAATAAATATGTAATAGATCTTTAATGAGGACATTACTTAAAAAATCTGTTTTGGCATTACAAGGAATGTTTGAAGCCAGTTTTCCAGAATTCAAACAAAGAAGCTCAAAACATTGCTCGAAATGTACTGTATCCAAAAATAGACCATTTCATCTTTTCCAATTTGCTATCTGATATTAAGTGTCAAATTTCTAAATACCGCACTTAATTCAAAATCATTAAATTACCGAATGATCTGGAATGCTTCATGTATAAAGCTTTTAATGAAGTTCAGGTCTTTGGTAGAAATATACCCTCCTATTATTTGCTTAACTCATTAATTCTTGTGCAGATACATTTGTTTAGATCATGGTCTTCGCCTACTTCATCCATGTATGCCGTTTGTCACTGAAGAACTTTGGCAGCGCTTACCTAATAGAACCAAGGATTCGCCGCCGAGTATCTCCGTCGCGAGATATCCCGAAAATGTAATTATCAAATATTTTTGCTGTTTTATATGTATTACTTAAGATTATATAAATAAGTCATTACTAAACGTCTCCTAATACTCACATAGTTATCTTGGAGGAATACGAACATTGAAGATGAAGTTAACCTTTGCCAAGAAGTTGCGCGTGTTGTTCGTTCTATTCGTACGGAATATCAAACCAATAAAACAAAAACCGATAGTAAGTATAGAAGCAGTAGCTACCATAGTAGACTTCATCGCTCTTTTTGCTTAACTGCATCTCTTTCATTAGTTTTTGTTAAATGTACAAACGAGGAAATCGCTTCTACTGTCTCGAAATACCGTCAAGAAATAACTACATTGAGCTATTCATCTAAGTAAGTTAATGATAACCTTGCCATTGCTTTCGACAACTAATGACAGCTGATGACTGCTTTGATTTGTTCAGCTTGTCCGTGATCACGACTGGTGATACACCACCAGGTTGTGCTATTAGCACTGTATCAGATAAGTGTGAAGTTCACGTTATGCTCAGGGGGATTATAGATGTTCAGAAGGAATTATCTAAGCTTAGTACTAAGCAAAGTAGGCTAAATGAACAGTTGCAAAAGTTGCAAGAATCTACTCAGAGTGACAACTACGACAAGGTAAGCTTTGATAATAATCAACCAAGGCAAGGCAGATACCCATTGTTGACAGTCACGAAAAATATTGTTCGTACATGCTACATAATCTACCGAGAATAGGGGTTATTGCTTTTAATATAATTTCTATACCATTTATTATTAGGTACCAGAAAACGTTAAAGCCTTAAACGCAGAAAAGGTACTAAAAGCTTCAGTACTTAAACATAACTGAAGTGTATTAAAATATCCTTAAGTGAGGTAGTAACTAAACAAGTTGCAAATTTAATGATTATTTGCAGGTATCTCAAATACAAGTGGAGTTGCAAAAGCTTGAAAAGGCAATTCAAGTTTTCAAAATAATAGAATAATTTTAATATATACGAACGTATCATCAACGGGTTATTTTATCTGATTTTGTCATTTTTTACATGGTACAGTATATCTATAGTATTTGAGTATATAACTTGAAGTATCCTAAAAATGAGGAAAACAGTTTGAAACTGTAGATACTGTAGGTATACTAGTAATACTACACTCAAGCCTCTTTGCACAGAGCGGAACATATGAAAATTTTATGCCAGATATACAAAATAAAAAAAAATCATACTTTAATCCCGGTAATAATCAAACCCTTTTATCATCGAGTATGAATGAAAATCGTAGTAAACGCTAGGGTACAGACAGTAAGCTACATTTATACAAAAGTAATTTGCAGAGCGAATAGCTAAAATTCTGTAATACAATTTTATACAAGGATTAAATATAGATATATAATCACACTTTCAATGTAAGATGATCATATGCTTGCACTATTTAAATAGTCAGTGAGATTAAGAAGTTGCTTGGCGCATTTATTTCGATCTTCCTGACAGTCAAGTTCGTTGTATATCATTGCCTACAAAAACAGTCTTCAACTTAATCTATACATAATACAGTAACCTACAAAAGGCTTCATACCTTCATATAGAAGACCTCTCTCAGGCCGAAATAATAGTTCCTACTTTCAAATATAGTACCCGCATGATCTAGCAGATTTAAGATGTGTCTCAGAGGTAATCTCCTGTTCGCTAATTTCCAGTGGAGCTTAGCCGTCATTGTCCAAAACTTAGCTCGCAAAATTGGTGATACTAGTAGATGTATAAAGTAAGTGCGTTATCATTTTTTGGTACTGATGGAACTGTATCCTGAACGGCACTGCACGTGTCGGATGTGTACAGTACACACGAATCGTACATACGAGTATTTACCGAAACTGGAAACTGATACAGCTATGTCATTAAGCAAATCCAGCGCAGTTGTTGACAGCCCTATTGAGAACTAATAATTATAGTTTATAATTAAATATAGATATAAATACCGATCACTCAAAAAAGTGTTATAATTTAAAGATTTAAAGCAATATAAAACTAGGTAAACCGATACTAGATATATAGAGGTTTACGTTATTCAGGTAAAATTTGACGAAGTTCATTACCTGGGCCTCAGCCAGTCCTATCATGGATGCAATCATGCTGTCAAGCAAATGGTAAGAATAAGCACAGGTTACGGATTGTAAGAAATACTCGATGGCTTTGCACGGCTGCTTACTTTCCAGATAAATTTCTCCAAGTAAACGCAATATCCTATTTCACAATATTTAATTCATTATTCTACTATATTGTATATAGGCCAATGGATTACAACTTAAATAGCGAATAAATGCATTGAGTTCAATACAATGCCGAAAGTGTACTAATGCATCTAAACTAAGGCTTTGTAGCCTAAATAAATCTCATCGCTAAGTTTTAGTTTTTACCTGATTCTATGCTGAGGTAATGTTATTAATTTGTTCCTGAGTATAACTTTGTCCTCACTGCAGAATTAGTTTGAATTAGTAACAGAGTTGATAGCAAGAACAGGCAATATCAGGACTACTTAGGCGTAAAGTTTTTGCAAAACAAGATTACTTCAAACTTGTCTTTATCTAGTTAAGTATCATCATTGCAAAATGAACAGGATATCTAGTACATACTCCGCATCTTGCAACATTTTGTAAAGAAGATTACAAGCTTCCGCAAACTGATTCGTTTCTTTCATGATAATTGCTCGACTATGGATAGGCGAAAATGTTAGCGTCAATAAATTAATTTCTTACATCGCAGTTCGACCAGAGTATTAGATATATAAGGATTAACTGTCCAAATACGATACTAAAAACCTGTAGCTAAATTCCAGGCTATCAGTCGTAGCAAGTTCCGTCGATAATGCTTTAGCCAAAGAAATTTCACCTTTCATTAGTGCATTTTCAAAGGCTAATTTCTTCTTAGATATCTCTAATAGCTTTTCGAAATAGTTCCAGTTACTACACATGCAACAGAATTGATCAATCGTTATAGATTTTCATACTTCCGCTTGTTCGGTGTGCTCAGGAAATATTGTTAAGGCGTAATCGAGAATTTTCATTGCAACGCTAGGATATCCCTAAAATTACATGTACTTCAATATAAGTCCTTATAACACCCACTCAATAATGTGCGTATATATATCGATCTGTAGCTGAGTAAAAGATTTTGCATATACCTCTTTCTCAAAATAAGAAGACAATTTGCAAAATTGTAATCCAATAATCTCATCGTTCAGGCGCTTATCTTCATTTGTGAAACCTCCCAACAATAGCTGGCAATGTAGTACAACTAATGAACTATAGTGGCGATATTATTTTATAAAATTAGGTTTTTCATATACTGTCCACTATAGATACTTTAAAGCGTTAATATTACTAACTTTATACCATAGTGACTCCATATTGCGGCAATTTCCGCAAATAAAGTCGGAGATAAGTCATTAAGTGACGACTGGGAAATCAGAGCATCATCCGTTGTTAGTCTATAAAATATCCTATAATATAATGCGTAAATATTTTATGGATCGTACCTTGATGAAAATTGATATCAATATCACATGTTTAAGTTAGGCCTTGATTATAACCAGAGTCAAAGTTAGTAATAATCAATTATTATAAATGTTTTTATACCCAGAAGGTTCATTTCCTTTTAAGACTTCTTCTCTGATTGTATTTAATGCAGCGTAGCCACTTATCTGTTGTAAAATAGTATCGATTAGTACATTGTACTCTTAAAATAAGCATGAAGTTATTTTCACCGCATAAAATGATAATGGCATACGGAACCTTAGAGGATACATTTTCACTCAGTTTCATTAATTGATTTAATAATGTTAATGATTCGGTAGAATGCTCCTCTTTCTTTATCCAGTATAACCAATGCTAAATAACAAATATATAAATTACTATCAGTTAGCTACATCACATTCTTTATCTACTGTTACATTCAATTTACAACCGTATATGCTTACGATAGCATGCAGTAAGCATTCTTGATCACTTCCCTCTTGTGCAAGTCTAATTGCCTCAGTTAATGCATGTATAGCCTCGGCACTACAATAATAGAATTATCTCGCATGTCAATATTCTATTCGTTTAATTTACAATTTTATAGGGAGTAGAAGTGAGAAATCAACACACTCACTTGTGTCCTAATAAACAATGAAGTATGGCTAAATTTAGTGGAAAGTAACAAAATCGCTTTTTCAGCTTTTGTTCATTAGTGGTACTACGAAAGTCCATTTCTTCAAAATAATGATGTAGACAATTGATTGCTTGAACGTATTCTTTGCATCTCATGTAATTGAGGTATTTGGCGAAAAGCTGCAATGAAATTGCAAGGAGTGCGTATTAGCATCATTCTCATACGACTTTGGGTAGTTCATTAATCTACATGTTACTACTGCAGTGCTGACCAAGCACGCATCATCAATTATTACCAAATAGAACTACGATTAGTCTTACGCTAATGATGTTACTGCTATGAATTGACAGCACGTTACCATTTGGGGCTGGTTAGGGCTATTTTTTAAAATTTTTTCTATATAGCCATGAAGCAGTTGCGGAGATACTGCTTGAGATTCCATAGTGTCTAATAATCGTATCTGATCATTTATCAATTCAGCTGATGGTTTGTACCTAAGCATTTATAATAACGTAAATATAAAAATAAAATTTTACATATCTATGCACGGACTTTTGTACTTCATTTTATAAACGAGATAAAATGTACAGTTATTCCAGTAAGCAATAGTCGTTATAATAACAGCCCCGTTGGAACGACAAGTATCAATTTACAAATTTAAGGATTATAACAAGAATTAATCTATCCACATTGAGATTTATTTATCTATAAATAAAATTATTAGCGGCAATTACTCACTCAATCGATTCTACTTCATCCATTGCACTGTGTTTAAAAGTGCAAATATGATTTCTTAACTCATAAGTTTGTGTAAAATCCTTCTTTTGAAACTCCACTGACATGTGGCGTACATAAATCCCTGCACGAAGCAAACATCAACAGTTTGAAACATTAAAATTACACGTGCGTAATCCACGGAGAAATAGATGACAATATCTCTTGCAAATTTATTTAAGAACATCAGCTATCCAACGCCTGTATGTAGAAAAATGTCCAATCTTTATCGGACTACGTTCGTATATTTGAAATTTATAGATAAAAAATAACCTTTCAGGAATGAAATTAAAATATCATGTATAACTTTTTGTCAATCACTATTGTATATAATACCGAACAAGCTGTCTTTCCGAATTTCCTTTCCCTCTCCTACATAGTTATCCAAGTCTGAAAAAAAGTTGATCATACAGTCCAAAACTTTCAAAGAATCTAATCTTAAAATTTAAAGGAAATGACAATAATTAGATCTGATATTAGCATTCAGATTTGGTGTTTGCATACTTATAACAGTAAATAAATACTTAATGAAATAGAGGATTATAAAATGTACTGATTTCTATGTGAGTATACAGTATGCAAATGCTATTGTTATACTGTCTTTACTTTTGACATAGCGCCGATATAACTTCTTCTCCACCTTCAAAGGTTGCTATTCGATCTTGGATTTGTGTAATGGTTAATTGTGGAGCCTATCCAGTCAATAAATTGCAATAAAAGATTCCATAGTTAACAATAACAATGAAACATAAGCAGGCACTGTACTCGTATTCAGTTACACTTTCAACTTGTAAGATTTTTGCTTGGAAATAAGAGCCTATTTTTTAGTTACTTCAATACTATCTACGCGTATACACATAAAGAGTTAAGGGTTTATTTTGATAGTACAAAGTAGGCAACAACGTGACTTAACGCTTATCATTGATCAACTATATTACATGCCATACCTGTAAGTATACAGTAAGTATACTCATAGTAATTTATACTGTATGTGAATGGGTTTGACCGTTCAAAAAAACTTATACTGATGTGAAAAGAATCAAAACGAAATTTACAATTTGATAAACAAAACACTACGTGCAGCACAGCGAGGCTAAGAAAACATAAAAATCAACAAAATAGGAGTAATATATCACTAAAGTCTGTTACAGGCCTTATTGAATTCCTGATGATAATAAGAGTAACAATGGACATTGCAAAACTGCTAAAGTAATTTTGATTCAATCCGACATCCATTATATCAATGGACTCAGACTACTACAGTGGTGTACTTGAGCAAAGGAGACAATTAATTGTACCGTACAGTATGCATGCATTCTCATCTTCTCTGAGTAGTCCTTGTAAGGCAATTTAGCAAGTACTGCACAATCCTGTAGATTATATACGCGTATTCCAGCATGAAAGCAGGACTTGTAAGAGAAAATGCTCTCAATAATAAGTTCCCAACGAAAGACTAGGGTCCAAATTGTTGGACATGCAAAGTGCAACATCTTACAGCAGAATACAGCATAAATTCAGGTACAAATACACGCAGTATTGCTGCATTTGACTTCAACATTGCAGTGATGAAAGGTATAATATCATTGTAACATTGGTTAGCAAGTAGTGAAAGAGGGGAAAAACAATTCAAAGACTAACCTCGATGAGCTCTGTAATCAGGCAACTTAGTTGTCGACGACATTGAATGGAATATTCGAAATAATTGTCACAGAGTAATTTGATCATAATCAACACCGAAACCTTATGCGGTGTGAAAATGACATCACAAACTTGGCTACAATTCATTTTATTTTATACAGGAGAGTAAATTTGCGAGAATTGAAAAGATTTTTCCTTTAATCCTCCATGCTGTAGGTAGAAATAAATTTCAGTGAAACTTTGCAAGACGACAGTAAGTGGTCAAAGAATCGTCCAGGTTCGTGTCGACGTCTGACGTGTACTCCAACAGTCGTGCGCTGCTGCGTACGTGTTACACGGTCCTGTACCGTAATACGGTATTGCGTACAGTCTGTCTTCGTCTTGGTGTACGTCCAGTACACTAGTCTGCATACTACTGTCGAGTATGGTGTTCCCGCCATAATTTGTATTTTACCGTACCGTATTTTCACTAGTGCAGTACAGTGTACAGTACAGTAGTGCTTAATGTACTGTAGCTGTATGCACTGTAGATCTCATACAGATACAGTACAGTACTGTACAGTACAGTACGTACTTACAGTACTTGGAGTAACAGGAAAACACTGACATCACCCAGCGTACTTAGTATTGTACAGTATAGTGGAATCCTACAGTATACTGTACGCATTTGGTCACCGTACTGTACTGGACTAGACGCGGTTCAGGTCTGGAGTAACATGATCGAAACAAGGCAACTGCACTGTACAGTGTACATACTGTATCATATGCACTGTAGATCTCATACAGATACAGTACTGTACGCACTGTACAGTGTACAGTACTGTACCGTACAGTGCGTACTTACAGTACTTGGAGTAACAGGAAAACACTGACATCACGCAGCGTACTTAGTATTGTAAAGTACAGTACTGTACTGGACTGGAATCCTGTACGCATTTGGTCACGTACTGTACTGGACTGGACGTACTGTAGTTCAGGTCTTCTTCTAGTACTGTACTGGGTGCTAGAGTAACATGATCGAAACAAGGCAAACGTCAGCACAACTGTTGTAGCCCAACCACGGATACCAAAGCTGGAAAGGACAAAATGGCTGCCTATCAAGTACAGAGCACGCAGGACCATGTCAATGTTCGCATTATTTCTAATGTCAATTCTTTCGCATCAGAAAGACGGTACCAGAAAGGCATAAACATCCTTGATTTAAAGGTGCTTGATATTACAGATATGCTGCAAACACACTTTCGGAATGAAGTCATGACGATCCACGGATCGAAATATCATTGACTGACTGCTCGTGAATCCTATCATACTTTTTCACTGTTGTATTCGAACGCACTATTTATTCGAGATTCAGTATACTATATCATTGATTTTGCAAGAGCTAGGTAGGCTTCTATCTAGTAAAGTACTGTAGTCCTTGATTTGATATACCGATGTTGGATATCATAATAATGTATATTTTGCAGATAAAAATTACATCCATTTTATACTACAGAACTACATCAAAGTCATAAGTTAGATGGATCATAACTATCTTGACGATATTTCTCACATTTTGCCAGTATACGAACGAATTTTATGTACTGACTCCTCATAAATGGTATGAAACGTTGTACCTGTTATAAATATTCTTATACTGTATTACTAGTAACTACCCAGTCGCTATACTTGAATACGTACAGTAGAATCATGCAGTCATCAGCAAAGACCCTAAATACCCGAATAGTCTTTCATCTCAGCTGTGTCTTTCGATAATATTATAACACTACAGTATTATAAATAGCCAAGCCTTATATAATTCTTCTTCAATGTATTGATTCTTGCACGTCTTATAACAAATAGATTCATGTACTGTACAAGAATTTTAAATTTAACGTACTGCACCGAAATTTATACTTCATAGGGAAAACTAGAACTCATAGCAGGCACATCAGCCAGCACTACAAGATTAGAACTTCACGACAAAGATGATAAATTTGTATGCAGGATGGATAATGATCAATCCTTACTGGGTTCTTACCCAGTTGAGGATAACATGATTATTCATGTAAGTACGCCTTTACCTAACCCATTCATTGCGTGATTAAACTATTTTAAACTGAGATCAACCATTTCATTGATGAATTACAACGGAATTATTAGAATGTTCTGATTAACACGATCTTTCAATCTGTAGGCAATTGACACCGATCCTTCTCGAAAAGCTGGAGAATTTGAAGATGTTTCCAGGGTTGAGAAATACGAGATGGAAGAAGGCACTTACGACAAACTACCAGGTTAAAATAAAGTAATATTTCTGATTACAGTATATTCCTTTCCATCTTATCTATATTCATAGATTTGTACTTTATACATAACATGCTGAGTAAATGATGCCAACATTTTTTCACTTCTTGCTTTTCTAAGACTAGCAGTAACCTATGTTAACCTATCCATGATATCATCGCAAAACTTGAAGCTGTTGCTTAATCATACTTATGAACTCCTTATCTGTATACTTTTATTTTCGTAGATTCCGTTAGAGCATTTAAAAAAAAAAATAAGATTGGAAGATTTAGTGAGGATTTTGAAAAAAAACAACAAGAAAAGGAAGAATTGGAAAGGAAGGAATCGGAGCGTGTTCAGGTTGGGTCTCGTTGTGAAGTAACACTGGATAATAGCATGAAAAGACGCGGAGTAGTTAAATTTGTTGGTGAGTTTGCCGTCTAGAACTTACAGTTAGTTGAATTAGAACAATACAGTAGTAGCAATGTAGGCTGTAAGTGAGAAAGTACCTTCTACAATTACAGGTAAAACACATTTTAAGCCTGGATATTGGGTTGGTGTTCAGTATGATGAACCATACGGTAAAAACGATGGAAGGTAAAATGCTACAAACGTATGACTTATGTAACTATAATATTCGGCAAAATACTGTAGCTATCATAATTTGTAACCATTCATTTTCTATTGACTTAGTATCGACGGAAAAAAGTATTTTGAATGTCCTCCTAAATATGGTAGCTTTGTCAAGCCAAGCTTTGTACAAACTGGAGATTTCCCTGAAGACCTTGATTTAAGTGACGACGAAATATAAGTACAGCAATAGAGCGCTTGGAGTAAAGTCGTGCAAATATCACTATGACTTTGATTTTCGAAGAGCGCTGGTAGTCGCCTTTGAATCTATTTGTAGAATTTTGTTATTATAGCTTCATATAATATTTTCAATATGTTAATCTTGTGATACTCGAATGCCCGCATAACATATAGAGGCTGATAAGTATAACTGTGGACATAAAAGCATGTAGATAGGGTTTGTGATAGTCCCAGACACAATAAGCTCATTGCTACGTTTGTTCCGCATTAATTAAATTAAGTATACGTATTAATAACAATTTTTTCCTAAGCTACATGTTTATTTAGTAGGCGCCTACTTAAAGCTTTTGTTACAATTTATCAAACATTAACTATCTAGCTAATTTCGTTACTATGTATATATATATTAGCAAATAAAAAAATAGCTTGATTTAAATAAAATTTAGTTACAAAGTTTGACTACACTAATATCAGGAAACAAATAAATTAAACGTAAGTTCTTCTCAAAGATGGCCATGTAATTCTTTGGAAGACAGCACTCATATTTCCATAGTTCATACAGTATGTACAGTTTAGTGATATCATATTAAGAAACTAGCTTAGGCTTATTGAATGGAAAACAATCACATATTAACAACAATAATATGCCAATATAGAAACTCGTGATAAAAACAATTTTATGTACCATAGTAACACATACAGTATTTAGTCATGGGAAAATGACAAAATTAATGGTAACGGTGTATCATTCTTATAAGCTTGAATTAATTATAGTACCGTTCTTGCTCTATAGTTTCATCGAGGTAATAAATTGTGCAATTAGCGTACCAGTAGTGTTTTATTCTGCAGTCTCGCCTATACCCAGCTTTATTTCCAATTTTGTTATCGTTTTATCCCACTCTATAAATTGCCGAGAAAGCATATCAATCTGATAGTAATTATGTTAAGGACAACAAGATAAAAATCATTGTTATAATTGATCGTTTAATTAGTGATTAGGAGCTATTGGTAATTTGTTGTTTGGATACGGCGCTATTATAGTTTATTAGTAACTCCTGGACCTGTTCAGAAAGATGTTCAGTCTCATCCTGAAATGTAAATACCGTCCGCATTAAGAATTTCATCAAAATAGGTATTGCTATAGCTAAATAAAAGAAAGCAGTAATAATGTTACTGTCAACAATCACCTGTTGTTTAGCAAAAATCTCCTGTAGTGCTCTAAATTTCTCAATTTGGTCTGGCACATCTAAATGAAGTAACACGTAATACGATTAAAATTGCTCTGTATTGAATCACAGCGCAGTAAAACAGCCAACTTAAGGATTGCAAATGACGACTATTGTTACGTTAATAGCTTACTTTTCCAAATATCACTGTTTATGAATTCTTCTAAAGACTTGATCTCTTCTAGATGCTCCGATATATCTCTAAAGTAAGTCTCACCTGTAAAATACGTATAGGATTTATGTATTATCGTACATTGCGGTCAGTAGTAAAAGCAGTATGATTAATCAGCCATTTATTAAAAATACTGTACTTACTTGCAAGAATTATTTCTCTTTTCACTTCGTCCGTAACAGTAAGCTCATCAAAGAATTCCGATGAAATAATTTTATGCAAAAATTCGACTAAAACAGATGAGCAAGAAATTTTGCTGAATGTTAGCAGATTTATTGAATATACGCGTATTCGTTCGCCTAAAAGTTCTTATTCCCCATGAGTATATAATTTCAATAACAGAAGCCTTAAACTTATAGTCGCAAGGGCAGAAATATCGGCTATCAATAAATCCCTTAAGCTAATTCACACATTCCAATAGCTTCTTGAACTTAAAATTTGAAAAGCAGGCAAATCTATTAATATTGGTTATCTGATTTACGACTTTCATTTCACTCAATACTTATGGATTAGCAAGTGAATGTTAAGCGACGAAAATTACTGACTTGACTTGAAAGACATCATGATTAGGCTTTCAATCCTTTATAGTTGTGCTATCTAGACGTAGCTGTACTAGGTTGCAATATAATTTGCGAATATTTTGGGCACTACATACAGTACTGTACAAGTGTACACTGTATACTCGTATGTAACTTATTTAATCACTTTATAACTAATACTTCAGAAAACGCATACGAGTATTTTCGAGAATTAAAATGCAATGTCTTACGTTGTTGCCACACATGCTTGATATTCGTTTTTCCAGATCGACTACGATTTAATCGATCTTGTACAATGTATATCCCATCAGCCACCTACAGATACAGCATCCAGTTAACATAATATTACCGTACAAAATAAAGTTAATAAGATATATTGCTCCTAAAGACTTTACTGGTAAATCCAATCTGTAAAGCGATGACACGTATACAGTAGATGTTTCTCCAACTATAGCTATAGATTGATCCTACTATGCTGTAATATAATCAATCATACGCTAGCGCTTTTATCGTAATTTTACCGATTTAACTGGCAAATCCAATCTGTAAAGCGACGACACGTATATAGTAGATGTTTCTCCAACTATAGCTATAGATTGATCCTACTATAATGTAATCTAATCAATCATACGCTAGCACTTTTATCGTAATTTTACCGATTTAAAACGCCTTCTTTCAGCCACTTTTCCGTCTTTTGCTTTATATACCAAGTATTCAAGCTCTTCTATGCGTTTATCTAATAAGCTCCAATCAATAGCTGTTTGATCATCAGACATTTTGATTATTATTACTCGCTTTTTTCTCAGCACAATGTCCAACAGCAAGCTCAGGCGTTGACTACTTTTGGCTTGCCGGGAGAACGTCGCCTGTAGTGTACAGTACAGTACAGTACCGAACCACTGTAGTGTACACTGTACACTGTAATGTACAGTACAGTACAGTGCTTTTGCGTACAGTACACACTGTACGTTACTGTACTGTACTGTACATTGTACAGCAGAGCCCTGCAAATACAGTACAGTAGACCTGGCTGCAAATCATGATTTATTCCATAGGCTACTAACCAATCTAATTATTCAACTATTCAGTAACGTGTACTTAAATAGTCTGTTTTCAAGTATTTTACCTAGTTTTACTCGAAATTGAGCATTTTTTCGTAGCAACACATTCCAAACATCCTCAGCAGAGCTGTACAAATCATGATGGTCCATAAGCTACTAACCAATCTAACCATTCAACTATTCAGCAACGTACTTAAATAGTCTGTTTTCAAGTATTTTACCTAGTTTTGCTCGAAATTGAGCATTTTTTCGTAGCAACACATTCCAAATATCCTCAGCAGAGCTGTACAAATCATGATGGTCCATAGGCTACTAACCAATCTAACCATTCAACTATTCAGCAACGTACTTAAATAGTCTGTTTTCAAGTATTTTACCTAGTTTTACTCGAAATTGAGCATTTTTTCGTAGCAACACATTCCAAACATCCTGTACTGTACATTGTACAGCAGAGCTCTGCAAATCATGATTTATTCCATAGGCTACTAACCAATCTAACCATTCAACTATTCAGCAACATACTTAAATAGTCTGTTTTCAAGTATTTTACCTAGTTTTACTCGAAATTGAGCATTTTTTCGTAGCAACACATTCCAAATACCCTGTACTATACATTGTACAGCAGAGCTCTGCAAATCATGATGGTCCATAGGCTACTAACAGTGCTGTAGAATTGCACGATATAGTGTATCTAGTGGTCCATGGCACCATTGGTAGTACTGTACTGTAAGGTGTTGCATAAGTCAAATTTTATGGTATCTTTTAATTTAATTAATAAATCGAAGAACCAAGTCAAACATGAACTCTTCAAATAATTTAATAACCTTGCAATACAAAGTCGAAGAGCTCTAAAATTTCCTTACGAAAGATAAACAACCTGTAAAGAAATTATCGCAATTTGTTTATTAATGCAATATCTCGTATCTTCTAATAGTGGTTAATTTATGATTGTAAAATCGAATCTCAATCTTGTAATATCAATACCAAATGAAATACTGTACATACTGTATGCTATGAATATTGATACTGTGTAAAATGTGAAAGTTTTAAAGAGCATAAAATTATTCTACACATAATTATCTATCATTATAATTATATAAGTAAATCAGGTCGATATTATGGTTGTCTGACACCTTCGAAAGTGCTTAAAGAAATGTAGTACTATTTCGCTCCTATAAATTAAATTATAGCATTATCTGTACAACTATAGTTCGATGTTCGTAAGCGTGTACTGTTTCAGTGAGAAAACGATCCAATATATTACAATATGTTGCAATATAAGTATATGCAATGCAATATGTTTAACTTCCAAGATATTAATTATATGGTAGTTTTAGTAATCGATGGATGTGACTTAACACATGACATGTTACCACAAAAATAGCGCTGCCTTTATAGCATAGTTAATTAAAAATAGAGTATTAAGTTTAGACTTTTGATGGTCTGCATCTTGCAGCTATGAATGCTAGTAGTAGAAAAATTTAGTTATTTGAGCTAGAAGCTACAATATGAATAGTTGAAAAGCGATTTCCTAAAATGGACAATCGACGTCGCCCATTTCAACATAGACAGTTTTTAATTGAGAGTAGTGGTTAAGGGTTTGCGCACAATTTTCACGACCGATGCCAGACTCCTTGTAGCCTCCAAATGGAAAACCGGTAGGATATATATTATAGTTGTTGATCCAGCATGATCCCGCTTGCAATTTTGCTATGACTCGATGAGCTCGTTGGATATCTCTAAATAATAAATGATTGCATCAGAAAGAAATAAGTAATCAATGTTGTTGAGAGAACTGCTAGTTAAGACCATATAATATATTTACTTTGTGAATACTCCAGCCGAGAGTCCAAATACGGTGTTATTCGCTCTCTCAAGTACTTCTTCTTCATCTTTGAATGATAGAATAGATACGACTGGACCGAAGACTTCTTCCTTGACAATTGTCATGTCGTCGTGGCAAGAATCCAGAACGCAAGGTGACATATAAAATCCACCAGCTAATTCTGAATTATCGAATACAACTCTCTCACCACCACATCGAATACGAGCACCCTAATAAGAACACAAGGAAATATTGTTAGACATGATATAAGCTTAAGGCTAGCTTGGCTGAGAAACTACAGTAATATGACGGCGAGTTTTTTACATTATACTAATCAGTATGCTATTATTGTAGATGTGAAAGATTAAACGGTACAGTTGTATTTACCTCGGTCACAGCCTGATCAATGTAAGCTTTGACTCTATGGTAATGTTCCTCAGAAATTAATGCGCCAACTTGGGTTTCTTGCTTGAAAGGATCTCCAATTATCATTTTTTTTGTGCGCTCCATTAATCGAGTAACAAAGTCATCAATGATACTATCATGAATATAAACCCTTGCAGCGTTGGAGCAAACCTACAGAATATAGGCAAAACTTTTGTTAGAATCCTATTTTACAGTAGTAGTATATTTTATTGGAGAAATTGGTGCTCATCAATCCATAGAATAACCTATTCCGTTAGGAATAAATGCGGTATCAATAGGTAATATACCTGCCCTTGAGATAGGAAGTTCGCCATAAGCGTACCAGATACTGCATTATCGATATCGCTGTCTGGAAAAACGATCAGTGGTGATTTACCACCTAATTCAATAGTGGAATGCTTGACACCACTAGAGCAATATGACATAATCTAAAAAAAAAAAAGCAGCATGAAGCATTTTCAATCATAGCCTATATCATAAAATGATAGTATAATAACTCTGGGTATGAAACTTATTTATATTACTACGACATAGCTAATTATAATCAACATCATCAGAGGCGGTACAGTAGAGTACAGTATACCAAAAGCGCAGTATCATTACTTCAGCTAATCTTGTATGAAATTAACATAAAAATGTTGTACCATATCATTGAATAAAATGCGACTCTAATCGCAAAGTAATTACGATTCGATTAAGTATAAATTTATAAGACATGTAAGGCTATAAATTTCAAATCGAGTATGTTGTCCATGGTCATTGAATATCCTTTATCCGATAGTGCACCGGTGTCTCATATCAATTCACTAAAATCTTAAAACGATTGATAGCTGACTATTAAATCGTACAACCAATTGCATGTTACTAAGGCTATGTAATCTGATGATACTAACTACCATATCTCATTAGAGAACATTTATCGTAACTGGGCAGTTAGTTACTATATACGCGTATGTTGCTTTCAGAACCACGAAATAGTAATCAAAAACTAAATGCACATGATGCTGTACCGTATGACCATGATCAATCGAGATCATTCCTTAGATCGCAGTATTTTTGCTACAGATTTTGGTAGATTTACCTTCTTACCAACAGGAACTGATCCAGTAAATGATACCTTAGCAACAGAAGGGTGCTCACAAAGTAGCCTACCAGTCTGAGATCCACCCTGAACAACATTATAGCATCCTAGCGGTAATCCAGCCTCAGTAATAATATCACCAAGCAAACTACTGGACATAGGAGTCATCTGCGATGGTTTGTAAACAATCGTATTTCCGCAAGCTAAGGCAGGTGCCGTCTTCCAGCTCACAATTTGAATTGGGAAATTCCAAGCCCCAATACCTACACAAACTCCTAATGGTTCCCGCTTCGTATATGCGAACGAACCGTTAGCAAATTCAAAGTGTTGACCTGCAAAGTGAAACGGGTCCAATGTACTGACTGAGTTGATTGTTTACAGTTAGACAAAACAGTTATAGCATCTACTCCTCTACGTTGAATCCGCGATTTTGCGTATCCATGCTCAATTGTGTTCCTTTATGCTATAGTACCTGATAAAGTTGCAGCAATCCCACCGAAATATTCGAAGCATTCAGCGGCACTTTCAACATCACATCTGGCTTCGCTTATCGGTTTGCCAGTATCTCTTACTTCCAACCTGGCGATCTCTTCGTTTCTTTGCCTTAATAGCTTCGATATCCTAAGGAGAGCACGACCACGATCTATGGATGTTTGGGCTGACCACTCAGGAAATGCTGATAGAGCGCTCTTTACTCCATCATTTACAGTTTTGGGTCCAGAACTTGACAAGTTGCCTATTAATTTATTGGTAGCTGGCTCCCTGATTTTGAATCGCTCTTCCGCTTCATCAGCAACATGGCATCGTTGTCCATTGATATAATTTAATTTTAGGGCATTATCACTAGCACTAGAACAAGTACGAGACAGAAGTGACAATTTGTTGATGAGCGATGCATAACAATTAAAGTGAGAATGATTTAAATATCGAACAGAAATTTGGGGAATCATGGTGATGTTGACTTTGTTTTTTTTTTATTTTTATCAACAGTGATCGAAGAAAGTTTTTACCATCTCCAGGTAACTACAATACCGTACAGTGTACAGTGTACAGTATTCCAATTCAATCCAGTCAATTTATACTGACTGCACTTCCGTCGTCATTGCAGTAGTCTAGTGCGCTGTTGTACTGTACAACTTGCATGACTGTTGTAACTGGATTATGGCAGTGGTTGGAAACCAGTATAGACCGGTTGTCACAATTTCACAACCCGGTTTTCATAATCAGTCAACTTGACTTTTCATTTCGCTCGTTGGTATTTGGCATACTTTGGACTTAATAATAGGACTGTCCAGAGTTATTAGCCCACCCCACAGAGGTAAGAAGGAAAAAAACATCCACTACTAACATGCCTAACTCAGTATACTGTACTGTGTACACTACTGTACTACTGGCAGCTGCAGCAATGGCATTCAAGTGTAGCCATGATGGAATGATCATCCAATTTCACATCCCAAATGGTCAGTATACACTAGTATAGATTGTACTAAGGTCTTTAATGTACAATGTACAGTACAGTACTGTATACTGGTTACCAGCCAAGTTAGAACGAACCTTTTTTAAAGGTCTTATACTATACAGTACAGTACAGTACAAGGTCTTGGATTCTTTCTTTGTACTGTACAGTATGTACTGTACTGTACTAGGGAACGTATGAAATTACTGTACAGTATTTTACTGTACTGTACTGTAGGAGATTTGAACACGGACTACAGTGTACAGTACACCGCACTCTACTCTACAGTACGCTGTACTGTACGCAATGAAATGTGCAGGTGTTATTAATTTCTTTCCGACCAAATCGATCAAATTTTATGAGAGGAAAGAGGAAGATCTCATCAAGATATCGATTGATATCAATTTTACCCCAAACTGATCAATATTTCCACCTTTGATTTCATTTTTCGTAATCTGAGTAGAAGCTACACTCAGTAGGAAATACTGTCAATGAGATGCTAATGTACTGTATTTCTATCAATGTTTAAAGAAGATGTGCTATATTTTTACATTTTAACAGCTTTTAGAGTAGGATTTTCCAAGATGATCTCAATTTTCTCGATTGTACTTTCTGTGGCCGTTCGTTATACTTTCGTGGTTTGCTTCTAGTGATCCGTGATATCATCACCATGGACTACGCTACAGTACTGTAGAAGAAGAGCTGGACTGATGGCCCTCCTCCTTGGACGGCCGCCTCTTCTCCTAAAATAGCGTGCCAAACACTTGGTTATGACAGTCCTTTAGTAGGAAGAGCTGGTCGATTCTCAATTGACTAATTTTTTTTCTCAATCAAGTCATGTAACATTGCATCCTCAGTATCTGTTACTTGAAAACAATTATATAACACGGTCAATATTACTTTAAAATTAGTGCCAGTAATTTCGAAAACAGATACAAACTGTGTATAAAGTTATTAGCACACCCCCTACACAACGTTGGTATAAACCATAATGAATCGCTGCTGGGGGCAGTCTAGAATAACACAAGAAATGAGACGACGTACAGTAAGCCTCCTGCTGATAAAGCAATTAAGATAACACGGAACTGTACTGTACTCAGGGTACTGTACCCTATTCTTATTAGTACACTCATACGTCTTGCGTTACAGATTTGGTGCTCTACCGCAAATAAAAAGCAACAGTAGAGATTACTACGCACTGTTTGCGTAGTATTCGTGTTGACTTGTGTACGTGTATGTCCTATCGGTTATCAGCATTGACATCACGTTTTATTTCAAGTTGAACCGTATTGACTCCCACCCAATCACACACTGTATCGCAGTGCAATTGACTGCCGAGGTGAACACGTTCTAATGTACGTACGTACTATACAGAACGTAACAGCTGAGGTGACACGTTCTAAATGTACGTGCCTACACTACTGTACAGTACAGCACAGTACAATAGGAGGTGGGCACAACATACTGTACGCGTACAGTACTGGTACTGTACAGCATTATATTACTGTCCTGTATTGTTCTTCGTCTAAACTAAACTGGCCTTAAAGTAGGTACAACACTTGGCTAGCTATCTGGCCTGCAAGACTAATTGTGGCAGTTTTTTCCTTCAGTATTTGATCATTTTGACCCATCTTGTAGAAATTATTGCTTAGAAATCGAGTAGCAATTATATACTGCAGTGGAAGGACTATCAGTCAGTTTTGCACTCTACCTTGATCATTAATATCGTTATTGTCAACGGCATTTCCTGGCGTTCAATCGTTCGTTATTGGCTAAAAATGCCTAGCGATCGATATGCTAAAATGATTAAAACACTTCAGCGGAAACTGGGCATTAAGCTGCTAGCGATCGATTTCGATAAAACTTTAGTCGACATTCATACGGGTGGATTATGGCTGCGAGAAACTTCAGATCTTGTCCATCATGTTCGGCCTGGCGTACGATCCCTCATTGCTAGCGCTTTAACGGCTAACCTTCGTGTTTGTATTGTCACATTCTCATCACAGGTGACACTAATCTCCAATGTGTTAAAGGCTTCCTTACCACCAGAGTGCGAAGCAGATCACATTATCATTCGTGGTTGTTCAGGAGATTGGGATAACGATATAGACTTTAATCGATGTGGCAAGCAGTACCATTTACAATCAGTTATGCAAGAGTTAAAAGAGAAACATCATATGGAATTAACCTTCGAGCAGGTTATGTTGATAGACGACGATGGAGATAACGTCGATTACGCTCGAAGAAATGGTTGCAAAACCTTATTATTTGTTGACGATGGTAGCTTGAAAGCACTAAAAAGCCCCAAGAAGTTGAAGAGTTAAGATACAAGAGGCAATACTGTAATGGATAAATTCTTGAATTTAATAGCACAAGTAATGTTGAGGGCAGTATTCATCCCAACAAATGTCATGACGAAATGCATAATAGCTATCTTAGAAAGTGGACACATGAAGTTTTTTGCCATATGTATGAAAAAGCCATCCCAGTATAGCATCATGGTACAGTATATCAACATACAACATTGATTAATCTGCGTTTCTACAATCTTGAAATTACCCTAGTGTCCTGTTGGATGATATCATGAAACAGAACAATGATCGCCATTTTATAATTTTAATGTAATTAACCATTGCGTCTTGATCGTATTTGATTTTATGCGTATTCTCCTTGATTGTGAATCTAAGACGTACCAATTCGAGAAAATTCAGACAATCTTTCGTTTAAGCAATTCATCCATAATGGAGTATAATCGTGTTTTTAGCCGAGATTCAACTACAATTGCTACCATCATCAATGCTATATCAACTGTAGTACCGTAGACGACGAGATGATCATTTAATTTCAGTGCAACTGCATCATTTGCACGCGTTATTATACGTATGCTAGTATTCGATGATGTGCACTTTTTACGACTCTTTTCACGTATACACTGTACATTTTACAGTCTACATGAAGGCATTCGATAAATTAATTAAACTATGCATCTATTCGTTGTACTCTTTTCGTCGTCGAAGTATCGCCTTTTTTCCGATCAAACGGAAGATAAGAGTACGCCGCGCTGTCTATAAATAGAGAAAAGTGATTAGAAATTTATTTTTCTGTTGAATTTATCTAGATCGTATGATTCCTGTTAATAACTTATAGAAACTTTTTATTATATAATTGATCATATCTAAAACTATTTAGCTGTATTTTTTTTACGACATTATTTGTTGGCAAAAGTGCAATCACATATTCATATATTAATATTTTGGATCTACATGTACCTATATTCAGTGAAAACAATCAAGTATTTCGTGGTATATGGTCTCTCAATCTTTCGCAGTCATGCAAGCGCAAATTAGGCAAAAGTGTAAAATATAACATTTACCATTTGGCTACATAATTCGTATCTTGAATGGAACTGTATTAACTTATATTATGATCAAAATATAATAGCGTGATATTTACTGTAAGGTTAAAAATCTTACCTTATAATTGTAAGACATTTTTCGCTGCAAATTTCAATACGCCACAAATTGGGCAGATGTATAATTCTTTTTTCATGCTGTTAGTGTTCTACAGTGGCGTTACTGTAAGGCATGTTCGATAACTTACATCTTTGTCATTGATGTTCTCTATTATAATTTCAAGTATCTCTTTATTATATTCAAATTATTATGATTAATTTGACATAAATCATGATTAATCATTTAATGCTTCGATCAAATTATTGTATAACTATATTCTTGTTTTTCATACAAGACATAAATTTTACGTTTGACACGTCAAGATAAACCTTACCGACTATGGCATCCTAACAAAACTCATCTTTTTACTGTACTGTAGATTGCATACTCGTATAATAATGCAATAATACATGTAGGTACGTCATGCTTGTCAAATTTTCAGGCAGTAAAACGCGTCTTAAGTGTCATAAAGACAGATAGCATCTTTTTGGGGGGACCAATGATTAATTTTATTACATTTGTGGTACTGCTTAGATAGAATTTAAAGCCAACATCTAACGTACAATTATGCATTTACCTACAGATTGATAAGGGCAATATTCAATTCTGTTACCGTTAAGATCATACTTGCTTGTTATTAATCTATCGTTTAAGTAGCGATTATGCAGTGTTGTAAATTCTTCTAAAGAATAATGATTTTCGATACTAGTACAGTTGATAATCAGTAGTAAAGAAATTCTGGGCTTTGTTGCTCACGATAAGCCATGCTTATAGAGTAATAACTCACAGTGCTAATATACTGTACGTTCGCGTATTTACTTCTTTGGATAATTTCTATCATGCCTATGTAGTACATATATTACTATATTAATGATAGAACTGGTTTATAATGTATGAAAAAAGTTATATTAAAAACTGTAATTGGCATTAAGTAACTGTTACATTACTGCTAGTGCCTTTTAAGAACTATGATTACCTAAACAGATGAAAACGTGATTTTAGACAGCCTGATGTTCAAACTCAAGATTATTGCAAATTAAGTGCTACTATTATCAGATTAAATCCCTCATGAAATGTTTTCTGAATTGACTACTAAAGATGCTTTCAGTGGCTCTTCTTAGTATATGCGCTACAACTAGTAGTAGCTATGCTATTAGAGCATGTCTCCAATTTAGAATACTTAAGCTTGATTTAGGCAAAAGTTGACTTAGATCCAGTTTTATGTAAGAGGTAAAATTTACGTAATTCCCAGCAAACGATGCTGTTTTAGTTAATTTACTTTTACTTGGCAAACAAGTAAAGCTTGCCGCTGATCCCCGTTTCTATTCAATAATTCCTATGAATTAACCAGCATCAATAGTACAATATTATTACCTGTCGCAAGATGCAACATATAAATATAATCTATAATTGAATTAAAATTTTCAATGACGTATTGGCTAAATTACTTTAAAAAATTTTTATTACCCCTGTGTATAACATAAACGTGTATCGTGCCACCGATCATACGATTATATCATAAATCCATGTCAATGGGACAATCAATTACTTGTTTATATTGTGAACAATTTTTAATAAAACTGAGTATGAAAAAAATATATAAAACGTACTAGAGATATCTGTATGAGGGAAGTGCTTTAATATTATGCAATCTTGTTAAGTTGTGGTATTGAATACTTGGTCATAACATCACGCTGCAATATAGCTTACTATACAGAAGTATTGACAAAGAGAGTATTACTGCGGTTAACTCCTCCTTGCTTACTAGGAAGTCTTACTAGACTTTCCGTACCGACTAATGTTAGTTGGTATGTGAAACCAAAATAATCCGGTCTGCTATCAAGTGTGATTAAATTGGTTGTAACTTTATTACGAATCTAAAAATTGAAATAAATGTATAAAAACACTCATATACACCTTTGAAGAAGTATTTTTGAGTATACGTTTGATATTTTGACGGTACCTTAATTTCATATGTTTATAATTAAATTGTAGTTACTAAAGTCTGATACTGTAATAATCTTCTCATACTTATAATAATTTTTACTGTAGTGATACCTTACCATTATTAGCATTAGTCTAATTACAATACTATTTGCATTTTAAGCGAGTCATTTATCAACAAGCTATGAAAAACGTAGTCATGAAACTAAATATACATTAGAAAGTACCCAGTTTTGACTATAAATATTTATCATCAGATATTTGCTCATATGCCCACATATCCATGCTACGTAAGAGCTAATATAGCAATGTATCTTTAATCAATAGACATCTACATATCGTATTGTTAAGAAAAATGAACACCGGGATCAGACTACAATTATAATCTTCGTACATCTGTGTGTATTTCTGATCAATACAATGTTTCTACCAGCCTCGGTATTTCATTCTACAGTCAATGTTATTTCTTATTTCCTATATTGCAGTGCTATATGGTCTACCAGTCAGTGAGCTACTCTATATTCAATTTAATTAATTTCAAGTAATAGCATTAAAAATTTGGCAATACGTAAAAGATTTTTTTCTTGTTTGCGCTTATCTTTCATGAACCAGTTATCACTAAAATTATTTTACTAAGGATTGAGCTAGACACACAGAGAAATAGATAATACAATTTATCGCTGGTAACTTACAGCTACGTATGAGATTGTCTAGCGTTTTCTATTAGAAGTGTGTTTAAATTAACCCATTTTCACTTAACAATAGGCGCAGGAAAATTGTTCACGTATTTTCTTATAAAATTTCGATGTGTCTATTAATGGATCTGTCTTCACTATTAAATTCATAATTTAAAATATAATTACAGTATGTATAGCTACAATATTTACATTATAATAGTGCTTTATATTACTTATAGCATTGTCTTTGTGGTGATGTGGCAGCTTGGATATTTAGAATAGTATCCTTTATTCTTGATGCATGCGATCTCAACAATTCTAGTCATATTTAAGAGTAAAGCCACGGTATGACTATTATCAAGTTAAGCTGGTATAGGAAGTATCATTCATATTTTAGGGCTATGCGATGAAATGTATGCTAAAAATATCGATGCACTAATAGTAAATTAATATAGCACATTGAGCATTTATTAAAAAACAGGATTTATTTACATATTTGATTGTAAAAAAATTATCGAATACTAAGAAGTAGCAGTTTCCTTCTGTTGTGGTCGTATTCGTAGCAATTGACCATCGTTTATTGTGTAGTAGTTACTTAAACTTACTTTGGATTTAACAATTTAAAACAATACAAAATGGTACATTTGCACGGGTGAAAATAAAAATTCCATTTCATATCTTATTAAAAACGCATTATTTAATGTCATATTTTGGGCGTCTATTCGTATATTTAATTAACGATGAGGTATTCACAGTGATAAAAATTTCTGTTTAGTCTACTGATGTTCTATTATCATCCCAATGCATACATATAACTATTTTGATTTGGTGACGAGTCCCCCGTCCGTATGCCCGTCCGAATAATGAATGCTTCTTTCATAAAATACAAAATGAATACAGATATATCGCTTTGTTTATATTAACCCTCCAACCCCATCTATTTACTAATTATTAATATGTACCACCACAGGATGTTGAGAAGTATCGACAGATGCCATATTTAAACCGGTAAATGGACATACCATTAATAATTCATACTTTTACACAGCTATTTTTAATACAATCGATATTCGTGCTATTCTCTGTTTTCAATTGTTAGAACGTCATTATGATCACGTTGAAGATAATATTGTAATTTCGGATTAGATTGTACAAGGAAAAGGGAGGGATACAGTTTCTCAATGCACTTTTTTATCTATAGAAATATCGACCTTGGTATCTTTTATGTTAAAGTATGCGATGGAGCAATACCCTTTAGAAGTATTTAATTGAAATCCTTTCGTATAAACATACACTACTAGGATATACGCTTGCAGCCTGATAGAGGGAGCGACAGTAAAGCTTTATCTAGAACTAGTAGAGTGCTCTTAATTTATCATTTTGCTACTATGCTCGTATCATTGGGAGATCGACACGGTTGATGTCTTAAATGTTGCCCGAAAAGTAGTTAATAAACGAGCTGAGTTGTTAATCTTTCCTACACACGTATATATCATACTTCGTTATTTCAGATACCTATCTTATATAATTTTAAGTAACATCATTGACGTGCAAATCTGCAAAAGAAAGATTAAAGTCTAAGATTTTGTTTGTTAATTGATATAGCCGAGAGCAATATGAATATTAATTTACTTTAATGTGATATATAATATAATCCAGTTAGAATGAAAAAAAAATACATCCACAGTACGTTGATTAGGATAATATGTATATACAATTTTACATATGCATAAGTAATTGCAGCGCGTCATATACAAGTATGTTACAAATTGATATCCAAGTACAGCTAGAATTCACTGTACACGGGCATCGTTTTAGATTATTAATGCCATCAAACGGATAGTACTGTACGTCATTGATACAGAGTTAAATACAAGAACGAATACTTTACCAATAATTTACTCGGATATTACCGATGAATCTGTAAACTACGATTAGTGAAATAAATACACGCATGTAAAATAATTAAATTACCAGATCGATATCAAAACTATAATCGTGCAATGTATGTCTACCGTAAATTTATTACATGATCATTTAAATACTAGATATTAATAGTGTTCGTTCGTTGGTGCCATTACGTAACTTGAGAGAGTATCTAGACAGCACTATTTCGGTTGAATTGGGTGAGAAAAACTTTAAACTAACATTTGCTATGTCTAGGTGTGAGCCTAAACGATTTTGATAATCGTATTATCTGTTTGAAAAATAGCACGATGGTAAAACATTACCTTTCATTTATGATAAATTATTGATAAGCGTTCACTTCTAATACTATCTAGTATTGTTTCTCCTTTTTTTCCTATTGACATTAAAAGTAATAATCAAGTAAAAATTTTCATGCTATTTGTTACTATCTCTCGACAGAGGGGACACCTTGCGTTGCGTCTATTCAATCTGACCACGTCATCCCAGCAATCACCACAAACACAGAAATGCCGGCAAGGCATAAGAATAACATTTCTAGCGGAATCTTGACATATGCAACATCGATTTTTATCCTTTTCGTTTTCCAACTCTTCAAGTAATTTATTGACGTTTGTTTCATCATCAGATTGGGTACAATCCAATAGCCTCTGTGCATCTCTTATAGAATTATTTGTTGTCTCATGGTTAGCTTGTAGCTGTGAAGTTGTAGATTGATTCATCGTATTATTGATTCTAGCGGAAGAATTATTTCTTTGTAATTGATTTCGATTCTCGGTTGGCCCATGTTGGAAATGGAAGCGTTCTGCAGCTGATAAAGATAAATTATTTCGGAATGCCATGAAACATTTAAGAAGAATGCTTTTTATAAGCCTTCTAGAGTTCATTTTTATTAATGTGATTATAGCGGAAGCGTCACATGTTTGCACTTGGTTTCGATCTTCGGTTGGGCCATTTTGAAAACGGAAACTTTCTGTAGCGCATGATGATGAAATACGTTGATAGAATGCGTTGAAACATGGTTGAAGAATACTTCTTATTATCCTTCCAGCATTCATTTTTAGCAATTTGATAGTAATTTTTACACATAGAATAATAATCATGCAAACAATTAATAAGTACAATAGGTTCCATAGCCAGGAGTAAATAGTATTGAGGACATAAAAAATAATTCCACAAAACAGCAAGGCAATAAACTTCTGACATGTCAGTAGAATAGAGACGGTATAGTCAAGCGAAGTCAACAACAAACTTGATAAGCTTGCTAAGGCACTAGATCCCGTTGCAATGATACAATGCAGCGGGTCTGTTATTGTTAGTGAAGTATCCACCATCAATTCATACACATTGTCAACATTGACACATCTTAACATTGATGCTGATCCATTAGCTAATATGTTGAGAAGTGCACTGCAAATATTAAAGGTATTATCTGCTATCAATGCTACTATCATAGGCATTTGCTGCATTAAATAACACACCAATGTAATAACAACGCTACACATTTGTATGCATAACGGTAGTCCATTCAAGAATAAATCCATTAGGAGACGACCTACTGAAACAACTGCTGTAGTGATTATACCACAGATATCGCATAGGACATCGATTAATTCAATCTCCATGTTCCTCCAATTCAAAACAAACTTTCATCAACAGTAAGAATTGTAGAAATTGGTGAAGACAAAAGCAATCTTTGACAAAGTACCCAAGCTGAAACTGTTACGACCTTATTCGAACTCGATTGTAATCCCCCAAATTACTGGATAATATCCATGGTTAAGACAAGTAAACTTATAAGTACGTGGAATTAAGATCCATTTTTCTTTTCTATTTATAAATTTGCATGCCATCATTGGCGTCCATTTTCTTCATCCACTTTTTGTAGACGTGTATCGCTTTGATAGGTGTTTGTTATTACAGTATGCTGTCCACTGTGCACACTATTAATAGTACGGAATGACTGGCTGGCACAGAACGCGTAATTTACTGTACTGTACTGTATGATGTAAACTACAGTACATTACGTCATGATGGACAGCTAAAAAAAAAAGGGACTTGACGTAATGACGCAAGATTATTTCATCCAATCAAACGCTTGCTAAATGTGCCTATCGCGTTATTATCGATTTCTCGAGACTGAAAGGCGGAATGAACGAACGAATCGAATTGGATAGGTTTTAACTACGATCCCTCCGTTGGCGAAGCAACAATCCATTTTTTGTCATTTTAAAAAACGGTGTTTGGAAAAAAAAAGCAAGAATCTAGCACTCCACGATGGTGTTCATCGTTGAGCGACAGTCCAGTAGTACGCATGTGCAATGTTACCGTGTACAGTACAGTACTGTACTCACTCAAATGTCCTCTAAAAAAGAAAGTTAGACTGACTGCCAGAGACAGATTCTACAGTATTCTGCAGACTACTGTACAGTACAGTACAGTACAGTACTGTACTGTACTGTGGATGCTCGCATTGCATTATACTGTACTGTATAACCTATTATACTGTCCTGTCCATCTGTACTCGTCAATTTTTAAATGCAAAAAGAAAACAGCGGCAGAATAAAGTACCGATAGTCGTAATCAAAAGCAATCCCGACATACGATATATATACAGTCAATAGATTGGAATGAACGCATGTTATGATTCCATGCTGATAGCCCTTGTTCAAGTAAATCCAGTGAATAATAATATTTAAAGTTGTTGGAGAGAGAGAAACGGATGATCGATCGAGTTGAGATTTGGGGTTGGCAAGTCTAATTCCTCTTCAGCTTGCAATCAGTGCGGTACTGCCTATTAGTCAAGCAGCAGCAACGTGGAATCAAGAAAATGAATAGTAGAGCACCTGTGGTTGTTTTGTGCTTCTTCATGATTGTCTTACTGCTTACCCAGCAGATCCAGATCCAGAACTTAAAGACCACTCTGACTGAACATGATGAAGCAATCAACAGTAATATTTCGACATACATATATATATATATATCAATTTCAGTTTCTTTGTTTGAAAACCACTATTGCATCGTATATAATATGAATCTACAAGATATTGATATTACAGTACAACATGGATAAATTAAATGAATCAGTACAAGTAAGAAATAGACTTTCGTATATTGTACTGCATTTGGTCTATTTTCTACCACTACAAATAGAATATTACAATTTTTGACAGCAAGTTTTGCAAATGGTATTACAGTACTGTAATTTTATGAAACTTCACAGTCATTTTGAACGGCTTATCAACGTACGCGTACATGCAACGGTCAAAATGCAGGACTGTAGACTATCCAGTGAACAATACTGTAATGCAAGTTTGGGCTATATGGTCTTAATAATATACCTGAAATGGATAATACAGTATTAACAAATCCCTAGCAAGATGATTTGATTTACAATAATGAATCTGATTAATTTTTCAATGGTAGTAATAATCATCATTTCAATTTTAATGTAACATCGACAGGCACAATTGACTTATTTCTAATCTGCACTACGGTACACTGTAGTGTTAGGGTTAGCATTGATAACAACGGATTGCAATGATACTGGAAAATTAAGTGCATATTTACTTCAGCTATCCTCAATGGATAAATATGCGATTAAATAATTAGTCAAAGTACGCTTTATAATATACCCGTACTACATTAATTGAACGTCAATTGTCCTACTTTATAAATCGAAAGAACATACACTAGACATTAGACAGTACAGTACTCATGAAATGCACTAGCACTAGCACTAGACAGTACTCATGAAATGTTACGCTGGAAGTGCTACTGTACTGAGGATTGGAATCTACTGTCTTGCAGTTTACTGACAGTGAATAATACTCTGATTTGCTTATAATTTCTAGGAATCTTTAAAGGAAAGATTAAAGTAGCGAAAGACAATCCTGTAAAGGTATATAATTTCGTATAGTAATCTTAGCATATCTAATCTTCGCGTGTATTGCCAAGTACTAGTTTTAGTTATATACGAGAGCTGTGATGGAGAAATTTAGATTTAATTTAATCAAAAATTTTACATTACATAAAGTGTGTATTCAAACATACTATATAGCCTTCTGAATTCTGATATATCAGCCACTCGGTTGGTATATTTCGGCTTCAGGAGTTTTAACCTTGCAGAAATTACAAGTTTTATCCGATAAAGTAATATCGAAATTTACATTCTAAAGCGTACAGCAATTACAATACCCCAACGATTTAAGATAGCCCCCTGAATTTTAGTTTCGTAATGCGTCCTATTATGCGGTCAATAGCGCCTTATTGACTCATGGCTCTGTAACATTTGTTCCTTAAACGTTACTCTATTTATGTTATAGTAATAATATTTGATTGCCTTTGTTAACATTATAGAGGAAGACTGTTATCATATATAATCGCGTACCAAAAACTGGAAGTACATCCGTAATGGCATTATTCTACGATCTCTGTAAAATTAATAAGTTTCGCGTGCTACACCTTAATGTTAGCAAGAATTCTCATGTAATGCATGTTGCAGATCAGGTCAGACTGTAGAAAATTAAATTAAATTTTAATTGTCAATATTATACGGATAAAATTCAATTCATGTGATGCTTTGCCGGAACTTGTATCAGACACTTGCGGCCAATTTCACCGAGTTATTGGCATTTGTTATAGATATTGGCTAAGCATTTACTAAATACCATTAATGGCTCATCATTTAATTCGCTTCGCAATTAATGGCGTATTTGACAATGAGTCCAGCTATTGTGCAATCACATAGAACATGCGTACTATTGATAGCATTATTAAAGTACTTGTAATTTTTATTTAAAATATATGGCTTGTGTGAATATTGTTGGCTAATATTGGAAAATGAAGATAGGTAACTTACAGTAATTGACGATGTCATCTTTAGGGACGTTTTATAAGGAATATAACAAGCTGGAGCAAAATGCAGCCTGCTATTTTCCATGGTCATTTAGCTTATCTCGATTTTGAAAAGTAAACCCTTGATTTGATTTGATATTTTCTTCATCTTAGACGAAGAGCTGCATTTTAAATTTGCTAGATAAACCGTTTATTAGTTAATACTTTTTTTTTAATGATAAAACATGTTTTCTATGATAGCTAATGTCGTATGCTTTCCTATTTTATCCTAGGTATGGTGCATTCAACCGGCCTATATATATTAATGTGTTAAGAAAACCACTGGATAGATTAGTTTCGTTTTATTATTTTCTTCGTTATGGAGATGATTTTAGGCCACATCTACATCGGCGAAAGATGGGCGATAAAATAGTAAGCATTACTACTGTATGCCCAAAAGATACTGCTATAAATATCGTGATTCAATATATAGTATAATTGATACTAGACATGCAAATCTTATAAATATGCAGACGTTTGATGAGTGTGTAGCAAAAAATCTACCTGATTGTCGTCCTGAAAAACTTTGGCTTCAGATTCCTTTTTTTTGTGGTCATCATACGCAATGCTGGTAAATGGCTTCGTTAAGATCCTATTACTTAGTATTGATTTTATTGATCACGTCGATAAATATTCATATTAGGATTCCTGGCAATGAGTGGGCTCTGCAACAAGCCAAACATAATTTGTTCCACAAGTATCTACTAGTAGGTGTAACTGAGGACCTTACTGGTTTCATCAATGTACTTGAAGCTACCCTTCCCAAATTATTTAAGGGCGCAACAAACAGGTTTCTAACATGTAAGTGCTTCAATTGGTTATGCTGCTGTTTTAAAATGGTCACCATGTTAGGTATATGACGTATTGAATTATTATTTTTGTAACGATGGCTTATTGTTTCCAGTCAGTAAATCTCATGCGAGAAAAACGAAATACAAATTGCCTCCATCTGAAGCTACTATAAATGCAATGCAAAAAAGTAAAATTTGGAAAATGGAGAATGAATTCTATGAGTTTGCATTAGCTATATTTCAACGAATTAAAGAATCGACTCTTGTTAAAGGGAAAAAATTAAATGATAAAACAATAGGTAGAAAAGTGGTGCAGCAAAAGTTCTTTTATGATAAGATTCGACCTAAAGTTGGGAATCCAAGAAGAACTTTTTAATAAGAAGAATACGCATATTATCATAGTGCTTGTGCAACCTGCAAATCATATTTTATATACTGACATATATAAGTATATCTATACTGTCTTATTATGAAGGTAAAAATTGGTATCGTTGCTTGTATTTATTCGGTTCTGTAAATTAGGATCAATCAATTTTTTTTCAATACAGTGATATTTTATCCCCAATGATTAGATAATAATAAATCTGGTCGTGTAAATCTTTGAAAATATCCTGATTTGTGAACTATACTGATGTATTATCTCCAATGGCTAGTCGACACTATGTTGTATTACAATAATGCAATATTTCACTCATTTAATTCCCCATTCAATGGATTTATTCTTGGAAGCATGTAATGCTGCCATTATTATGATGTATATTGGTATTCACAAGCAGATGATTGTACTGTATGTATGTAATATTTGTATAATTACTAGTACGTAATAGGAATTGAACTGCACTATTACGTTATCTATTTTGATTATGCTGGTATTACATAATTACTGTGTGTGCATGTTAATGATCTATAAATTATGAATTATAAGTGATTCTTATTATAATTAGGAATGTACAATACTGTACAAGTGTATATGGTGTATTTTAAGGAAGCTTTCATGATTGATGGTAATCATAATAATGTATCTAGCTGTACAGTACAGCAGGTTGAGTACTGCATCGGTTATATATATATATATATTTAATAAATTATTATCAGTGAAGCCTCCGATGGATGTTTACCGTCCGTATTTATAGTTATTTTTCAGCAAATAAAGACGCTATTATTGCTTTTCAATGTCACGTTTCTAGTTGTACATGATACAACAGCAGAAGAACATGATTATAGATTGTTTTCATGAAACTCTAGGAGAAGCACATCGGTCCATGCTGTATATACGCGCGTATAGTGTTGCTATTCGTCTATGGTTACTAGAATTGATGACGATAACAAATTGTATGGTAAATTAGCGTCGTGTAATAGTAGAAAATATGTCTATCGACCGTATACGAGTATCGCATCGCTCATTGTATCGGTAGTGATGTACTAAAAAGGTGTAATTTGCAAATTTGGAATGCTTGAAACCGATTCAAAATCAATGATATCGCCTTTCAGCGACTATTTCTCGATCGTTAGCTAATCTAGTAGATCCATTCTGCAGTTGTGCAGTATGAGCAGTAGAGTACTAGTCAGCACTCGTCGAGTCCGGCAGAGCACTGCTCCAACCCATCGTCGCCTTATGTACTAAAAAGGTGCAATTTCCCATTCAAAATCAATGATATCGCCTTTCAGCGACTATTTCTCGATCGTTAGCTGATCTAGTTGATCCATTCTGCAGTTGTGCAGTATGAGCAGTAGAGTACTAGTCAGCACTCGTCGAGTCCGGCAGAGCACTGCTCCAACCCATCGTCGCCTTATGTACTAAAAAGGTGCAATTTCCCATTCAAAATCAATGATATCGCCTTTCAGCGACTATTTCTCGATCGTTAGCTGATCTCGTCGAGTCCGCCGTAGAGCACCGCTATAACCCATCGTCGCCTTACAGACGGACGCCTTATGGACATTCCCAGTCAGTACTGGATGACCATACTGTCAAGTCAAGTTGGGTACGCGTACAGTGCTTGTGGACAGTGTCATTAGACTGCCCAGCGTAGTCGCCAAGTTGGTACAAGGATAAAACCGTTAAAAAGTCAAAAATCAAATTTTGGCCAGTCCATCTGGTCTCGTTTGTGACCGTTACAAAAAGAAGAGTAGGACTGAAACAGGTGTTGGAGTCCAGTCAAAGTGAAGTAATATCCGTGCCATCAAGTGGGGTAGTAGCGCGTATTTACTACGCTTTGAGACGTCGTTTACTGTTTACTTTTAGCAGTCAATGAAGTCGCTGGCCGCCATCATTATCCAATTGGTATACTGATCTTCGTCGTCTATCGGGGATTAGGAGTAGTATCCTGGACTAGATCGCTTGTCCTTTCAGCGTAATTAATTAATTAATTAATTCTATCTCAGGTTGGAAAAAGGAGCAAAGCCAATTCCTTGCAAAGCGTCCATTATTACTTGTGGGAAAAGACCTACAACAGACAGTCTATTACCTAGATGTTTTTGAGCTGGATCGAGAGTAGCTAGTGCTGCTTGATCTAGTATTTAGATTGGAAGATTATATTCAAGCGATTGCCATCATCAATCAACTTGCGTCGATAATACTGTCAAAGTGGTTCAAGTACATTGACTCAAGATTATTTTTAAAATTGCAATTATAGATCAATTATGGAATCATCCAAATACCTCGATGATAGTACTGAATTCGATGCTAGGTAAGCGATCATCAATTGACTTACATCGTGCAATTTGCAATCGATCTGCACTATTTCTACTTGTTGGATATCGATCGATATCACTCTAGTCGTTGATCATCTTTTTCTAGACACTATCGATCGTTCTCTTACGAGCGATAGCAGTCAATCATCATCGTATAAATAAATAAAATACAATTGATATCCATGGTTAGGAATGATTTGCATGAAATTTACATTAAAGGATCAAGTCCAGCCAGATAGCTTATTATCAATGTAGACAAGCATTATGCAAGCCTAGAAAGTACTTATCGATAATAGTATTGGCCAAGTACATCAATAACTACAGTAATCTTTCCAGGTTATAAATTTCAACCTGAAAATGGTGAGAATGAATTAGAAATTATCTTGTAGCTAGGACTATTTGCAATTCGTCACCCAATAATGAGTACAGTGCAAAGGATAATAATGGACGACATCATGGATATTTATATCATATCAGAATACTAGAATAGGTTATCATACATGTTTGAAATGACAACTTTCCATCGATATATATTATCCATGCTATCGATCAACGAGAATCAACTTGTTGACGCGGACATACTCAACCATTTATTTATTCATGTCCAGTCAGATATGGTGACAAGTGATCAAACTCGACTGACTAGTTCCTCTTTAGGAATTTTAAATCGAATCCATTATGCTACAAATGAAATGATCAAGGAGTGAAGACGTTAATATTTAACTGCCAAACAAATTTAATAATTAGCAATAATGTCTATAGTTATTAATGATGATTGGCGTTCGTTATTTGAATCTGTTGATAAACCTAGTGTTGACATTTTTAAAATACGTCACTAGAGTAATTACAGTAGAATACCTTACAAGCCTAAGTAAAGATAAAAGAATATGTCAAAGCCATCATTTGCCATCATTTTTACCTTTTTTATTCTAATTAATGATAGATATTAAATAATTGAAATTAAATTAAATTATATTCATCTGTCATAATATGCTATGATGTAGTACGACAGTATTGGAAGACAACGCGTATTGACAACACACAACATGCTCAGCCTACGTGTATTTATGAGTTATAAATGAAATGTTAAAATCACTCATTAGAAAGAATTCACACTGTAGAATACTCTTAGTTACCGCTGTGCATTTGAACAAAATTGATCTAATTTTCTATCTGTTTTGGAACCGAAAGCCAAAATTTTGCCAGGAAATATCCAATCGCAGCATCGTATAATTCCAACATTGAAAATAATGAAAGTGTCTTGAATGATTCAGGTCAGTCTTAAGGCATGCCTAGATATCGTAATAAGAAATCCATTATACTTGAGTTGTTAACTAGAAATTGATCGAGAGCTAAAATAAGACCTTTCTGTATACAAGTATACTAGCCTTATCTTATGGACTGTACTAACTAGTAGAATTCAATCTCTAGTTACAAGGTCAATCTCCATTTACTTGCATAGAGTTTGAAATTATGATTAATTATTTGATAGATGTTTTATAGAACAAATCTAATGCAAACATCAATTTTTTCTTTTAAAGTAACCGGTGGCTTAATCACTAAACTTCCATATTTTGTGAAAGAGCATACTCATGTAAGCTAAAATAGAGTACAACTAGATGATGAAATATCGTAATAATAAAATATTAAATCGCACTTCAACATGACGTAAGATGACACCGACAAATGTAATATTGCTTATTATCGATTATAGAAATTTTCTCAAATGGAGAGAGAAAATTTTAACTTAAAGCAGCGCCTTTACAAAGCAGAACAACTAAACTTGCTCAAAATAAAATCGGTTGATGACTCTACTGGTACAGCTGAGCTCATTGAAATGGTATGTTAAATCGATTGTAAAATTTATTCAAATTTTGTCATTGGATCTATCATTTCAATCAGTTAATATTATATTTCATGGGTATATTTTCTTTTATCATGAAGAATCCATACATCTTCTCAATTTGAGTTATCATAATTTACATATAGAATACTACCTTAGTAGCGGAAATAGAAAATCTTCAATTAGAATTGAGAGAAAGAGAGGCACTTTTACTACAGGCATCGTATGTACTAATTTTATATTGAAGTAAAACAAATATTTTTCGGTGGTGCCGTTCTAAAATGTATTGAATTTTCCTATCCTAGAACAACAGTTGATTCTTTAACAAATCACAACGAACAACAAATAGCAGCGGTAATAGGCTACCTTCATATTTTATTATAAATACCAATTTATTTAGTCCTTCATTTTATATTTCAGAAATTAAATATATATATAGTATAGGAATGATTGACAGTTAATTACTAACCCAATTATGATTACAGGATGATTTTGTACTCATCTTTATTTTCATTTCTTTTTGTAACTTGCAGCTGAAGGCACAATATGCATCCGAAACTGCAGCTCTTCAGAGATGTTTCGATGCAAAGACCTCTGAAATGAAGCAGACATATAATGATCAAAATCGTAAATTGAAACAGGTATATATTACTTAAATGATATATTCTTGCATTTTTTTCAACTAATATCGATCTAAATTATTATATCAAAAATTATTGTTTAATGAACTTATAACAGGAACTGCAAATGTGCACGGATTCTTACGCCATCAATCTAGGCGAACTAGTATGCAACGTTGATATAAATTAATCATCACTTGTAGTGTGATTTCTTTTAATTGTGCTACCTTATCATTTGCAGAAAAGTACCCAGGCTGAATGTGAACAGCTCCAAGATCGTATACAAAAAATGACTGACAATAAACAGAAGGAAATTGATGTTGTAAAGGTACTGTAATAGCAATACTATGACGTATACTCCTATAAAGTTTAGTAATGTATTACACTGAAGAGATGCATTTATTTTTGATCTAATTTTCACACCTTAGTCAAATATTATGGGCCATGTCCATGAAAAAGAAAGGTTTGTTCTATTGCAATAGAAAAATAACAGAGTCTGCAATTTACACAGTGTGTAACGGCTAATATTTAAATTTTCGATATTTCTATCTATTCTAAATCACACAGCATAATTCAAGAATTAAGGGCAACTATTGAAGAAAAAGAGCAATTTATTGCACAGATAAAAGATAATTGTGAGAAGGAAACAAAGCGTTTGAAGGATTCGGTAAATTTATACGGAAATACTTATTTTTCTTTTGCCAGGTTCTACCATTTCTTATTTTTCTTACCTTAAGATGAATAACCTTATAAGAGAAGCTCAGATAAAGGAGAATGCACTGCAGGTATTTAATTACGTTTGTATTAATAGCTTACCACAAACACTGTAATGTGTAGAGTGTATACATTCTCATATCGATTGAGTTCATTTAGTCTATTAACCAGCAAAATGTGCTAACTGCTTTATAAATTGTAAACGTCTTTGGTTTAGGATAAGCAAATCCAACTGAATAAACAAGCAGAAGAAATAAAGGAATTATCTGATCGCTTAAATTCGATGAAATTGCAACATCAGCAAGATCATGATCAATTAATTAATGAAATATCAGAAAAAACAGATAATTCGGAGGTTATATTGCTTAGATGAGCTTGACTAGACTGCGTTATCAGCAGTTATAAAAATTTTAATTTATTTATCATACTCTATACAGAAACTGAAGCTAGTATTAAATAAAACGATTCAAGATAAAGATAATGAAATAGAGGACCTAAAAGAACAGCTGCGCTCTACAAATGAAGCTTACGATAATAATTTAATCAACGTGTTATGCAAGATTGAGGCATATGGAAAATCGGATCAGGTAAAATATCGAATTTTATTATGTTTATTTGCTTTAAAGAATCTGAAATGGTTTGCAACTAGTTGTAAAGGTTACTAAAAATTTAATTTTTTTCTTTTCAGGAATTACAAAAATTATTTAGAAATCAAGAATCAAAGATGAAAATACTAAATAGTCTAGAAAGCGCAGAAAAAACCATCGAAAAAGTAAATTTTACCTTATTCTATTCAATTTGGGCAATTTTCTTTATTCCTAGATTCTAACCCATGAATAATTTTTAAAATAATTTTACTGTTAAGGTGTACTTGGATAGGGTAGAAAAGAAATCTGTAGAGGTTAATTTCTGCTTTCCTTGATAAATTATCTTATGTAGATATTGTGAGACTGTCAAAAATAGATTAATGTAATGTTAATGCTAATTATTTTCCTTTTACTGTAGGTAAATGTTTTAAAAGAGAAGATAGAATCTTTGTCCGAGGCTATGGCTAGAACTAAGGAGATATCGAGACATACTCAAGCACGTAATGTTAAGGTAACAGATAATTCGCGCCAGAGTCAGGCAGTGCATTACTATTAAAGGTTTACTCACTCATTTACCTTCTGGTATATATTGCTTTGTTCGGCTACCTATAACTTCATTAGAGCCAAAGCACTTTTAATGCTGCTCTCCGTGATAAAGATACAACTATTGCTAACCTAAAGGCAAACCTCCATGAACAACAACTAACCAATGCTGTATGGACAATCAATTTAGAGATTAGGGTTTAATGATATGCAAAATAACATTACGTATGTAATCGTTGTAATGCTGTCTTTTTTCGTAGCGATTATCTGAAAGTATAAAAAATAAAGTTAACGAGATCGAGGTAAACTATCGCTTTGTCTTTGATGATACCTCTCTATCCTTCGCTCTTACAATACCGTTTATGATGTAGTTCTGAGAGTATTAGTGTTTCATTGCAATTTCTGACAGCAATTTAATAATATCGTTACATTCTTGTAATACTTTCAGCATTTGACTGGAAGCCAAAAGAGAGTAGAACAACAACTATTAGATATCATGCAGCAAAATGAACAACAAATAAAGGTGAAAATAATTTTATAATTAAAATATATAAAGTGAAACTCGAATTGAAATGATGTCTTATTCTTCGTATTGGCAGGATCTTAAAGAGCAAACAAATAAAACAAATGAAAACAGCCAGAGGAAGTATAATCAGCTGGAAGATCATTATAAAGTATGTTAATTTTTTAGTGATTTTATTATCATAGTAAGAAATAAGCAAATTTTGTTCGACACGCTAAATGAAAAAATTTAATACGTGTCGCTTACTTGAACTTTACGTAAAGCTAGCCCTATATCGTATTTCGCGTTTAATGACATCTTTTATGATTTCTAGGTTTTATGTGAAACCAGTCAACATCAGTTAACGAATAACGAAAAACGTATTCAAAGTTTATCTCGAAGTTTACGAGATAAAGATCAATTACTTCAGGCATGTAAATGCTATGATAATACTTTGAAAATTCTGAATTACTGTTTTGTACAATTAATACAAATAAAACGTACCATAATGAGTTCGAGAATATATTTAGTCCTTATATTTATGATCAGATTGTTCATAGTATTACGGTGTTAGTCGAAAGTCTTTATCTTGCGTATTCTAGGCTATAATTGATGCAACATTCAGAAACCTCAGTGAAGATTCCATGGATAAAGAAAAGGTTCTATTGCTGCTGTTTTCATAATATTGTACTTAATAAAACTACTACCGTCTTTTTAGCGGAGAATCTCATAGCAATACTGTATATTTAACACTTATATCTTTAGGTCAGTAATGACAAACCAAGCATAACTGAGCAGCTGCAAAAGAAATTGCGTGATACGGAGATGTTTTATCAGGTAAATATGCATTATGCTATGTTGTAGTTCGTTAATGGATCAATAAATCACTGCGAAGTGTATTTGTATTATAGAATGAACTTGGAAGGAAAGATTCCACTATAGAAGCGAAAGATTCGGAAATTCTTCAATTAAAAACTTCTGCATCGGAGAAGAACAGACTAATATCGCAACTGAAAGCTAGCATTAATTGTCTTAAGGAAGAGCAAAAGCGATTAGAGATAGTCAAAGAAGATAATGAAAAGATAATCTCGCAGCTTGAAAATACAGTAGCTTCTCAAGGAAAAGTTCACAATGTGAGTGGCTCTTAATTAAATATAATTTCAATTGTATCACCAAAGTCTACCTGATATTTTATAATTCATATTGTATTTGTTTTTTTCTTAGGAAGCTGCAGATCTTGCATCAAAGGCTGCTTTGGAAAAAGATGCAGTTATTCAAAGACTCACCAGAGATTTAGCTAATAGCGATAATGCTATGAAGGTAAACAGCTTATATTATCATATTCTCTTACGGATCGCAGGGATTTACTGTACTTTTGATGATTTAGATATAGTATAGCAATAGAATAAAATATTCATCGCTTGAATTATATTAAAGCTGTTTAGCAATCTACTATTGCTTTTTCCTTATTCAATGGGGTTGCTTGAAAATTTTCGTGTTAACATTTGCATAGATATTTTATGAGGAATTTGGGGAAGCAGTAGAAGAAGGAGCGAATTATGATTTACTAAAACAATTAAGAAATCGCCTTGTTGAAAAAGATCAGCTAGTAGAGGTATAAATATTACAGTAGAATTTTCTGTGGCATAATATTAATATGAGAATAGCTGCAAATAATAAATAGCTTTCGTTTTTCTATTAATTACGATAAAATATCGACTATTCATTGTTATAGGAAATTTTAACCGATCAGACAAAATCAAGTGTTCTACATGAGATGGCTATTCAGCGTATGATACAAACATTACAGGAGAAAGATATGCTCTTAAAAGAATCGGCTGAGGAAATTAAAAAATTACAGGAGGAAAAGAATCATGCCATGCAGCGTTTAAATACCGAATTAAATTCGAAATCAATGGATTTAAAGTCATTGGGAAGTATGCCTAAAGCATCCGGCAAGGATAACGAATTCATGCTTACTCGCTTAAGAATGATCATAAGTGAAAAGGATCGAACAATAGAGCAACTAGTAGAAAGTGGATTAGAGAAAGACAGATTATTTAAGAAGTTACAGGTAAGCAATATATATTTATTCCACAAAACTTTAGGTATTGTAATTTGTTACTCTTTAAAACTGTGGTCTTATAAATTAAAATTTCTCCCTTTTGTATCACAAGAATGTTCGTGGTACTAATCCAATGAAAGATTCCGAAATGAAAGTTTTACAGCAACGGATGGTTCAACTGGAAACGATAGCCAAGAATAAGGACGACGCTCTCCAGAAATTTGAAGTTGATAAGACAGAAAAGGAAGTGGCATTAGCAGAAGCTAATGTTAATGTAAAAACTTTCCGACGAGAATTAGAGAGCCGTATAACGGCATTAACTCAGGCAAAGTAATACGCATAGATGAAATTTTAAATTACCTTCTAAGCAAAGACAGTTATTTACTTTTCAGCAATTCGATGTTTTATTCACTAAATATTTACATCTCACAGTCTAACTATAGATCACTTGAAAAAACAGCAAGAAGCATACAATTTAAAAATTGAAGATTTAGCAAAATCGGATGCTCGCTTACGCGAAGAGATATTGGAACTGCAACAGCAAAATATGGATATTAAAAGTACGCTCGATTCTAGAGTCAAAAGCATGGAATCTCTTAATGAATCTGTCCATGCAAAAGATGCATTAATCGAAGTAAGGAGTATAACAGTCAACTGACATTTATATGTTAAAACTTAAATAGTTATACAAAATTCTTTCGATCTGAATCGTAGGAATTGAGGTTCCAGCTTACCCGAAAGTTACAGAATGAGCATGAGAAGAGCGACGTTCTCCAAGTAAATCACAGTCTAAACCAAAATATCAAATGAAAAATCTGTCAGTTTACGCTTGAGCTCTTTCTTTTTGCAGGGTATAATAAAAGACTTAGAAAATCTCGTCAAAGAAAAAGAAGCGGTCATAGCACAATTTTGTTCTAGTCCTAGCAAGAAGGTAATCCCAAAAATGCCTTATATTTTAATCTCTTGAATTGGATTATTATTGCTTGCATACGTATGGCTAATATTCAATACCTCAAGAATAGAGTTATGCGTATTGCTGTGAAATTTAATGATTGCAAATTTTGGTCAATATATTTTATTTTCTAGATTAGCGTATCATCTCAGACATTTACTAATAGTCCAGAAGATTGCATAGATCACGCGGATCCGATATCTACCGATAACCACTTGCAGTTCCTCGTAAATTGCCAGTTAAATTCGTTACGAACTTTACGAGAGATTCTTACGCAACCACGGTACGCTAAATCATCACAATTAGGTAAATCTTCGCCTGAAAGCTTTGAAAAAGGATCTTCCATAACGAATAACACCCCTTTGCAAGTTGAAAACGAAATATCAGCAATGTTTGTTAATATGCAAAAGTTGGAAGCTTTGCTAAACAACTTGCCATCTAATTACGCCAAAATTAGCGAAAGCGAATCAGGCAGTAACCATGATATTTTAATTTTTCTAAAAAATGAGATTGCTAATCTCAATTCGAAACTACTAGAAAGTGAAAAAATCAATATAAACCTTAAATTGCAACTCAACCAGGCCAAAATTTTTAATGAAGATATGTCAACGGTACATGAACAGCTGAATAAGAGTAAAGCTCTTTGCAATACACTGCAACATCAGTTAGAAGTTGCCGAAATGAAGGCAATAAATGAAGAAAGTACTTTTGCATTGCACTCACGCGACTTTCTAGCTGCCAAACAGCAGCTAATCGAAAGTGACAAGATAATAGAATCTTTAAGGGAGGAAAATGAAACTATCTTAGAAGGTAGCCGAACATCACAACTATCAGGTATCATTATCTATAGAGTAGCGTAGCTCTGTTATAAAAAGAACTTTCATTGTTTTTTAGTAATATATTTGCTGATATATTAAATCATACTCCCGATTAGATGACAATGAAAAAAAGCAGCTATCGGACATGAATAAGCGGATTACTATTTATAAAAAACTGCTCGAAGAAAAAGTCAGAGAAATTGAACATCTGCGTAAATTACAAGGTACCGAGCGAAAAGATGTAGGCAATCACTCACCTTCTCAATCTGATCAAATCCAAACGGATACTCAAGTTACTAATGCAACTAGGGAAGAAAAAGAAGTAGAGTACCTTCGCTCCGAATTGAGAAAATTTTCGATACGGCACCAGCAAACAATACAAGAATTAGGAAGGTGCTAAATGATTTCAATTCTAATTTTAAATGTTATGTAAAAACAAAGTTAACAATAATTATTTAATTATTTATTAGAATTCGTGAGGAGAACAGCGATAAAAATAGTCAAATATGTTCTCTGGAAGCAAAACTTCACGTTTTGAAAGTTGTTAATAAAGCAGAATTCGATCAAAGTTTCCCAAATAATACCTCCAATGATAATTCTAAACTGTTTCAAGGATGGTTAAATGAATTGGAAGAATTTAGTATAACACTAAAACGTGAAATAGATGCTTGTCTTCAACTGGAAGTGGATCCATTATCAACTACGGAAGTTAATTCTGATAGTTTGCCGGGCCGCAACATTAAAACAGCAACTTCTATTGTAGAACATGAACAACGTAAATACACCAAACAGACTGTATCAATCAATTTCTCCTTCCTAGTTGGCATCCGTCAACTGAAAGCACGTTTAGAGGAATGGTTGCTTCTGAAAGAATCCTTACAAACTAAGTTTGAAGCAAGCAGAACTACAGATACAGGGTAAATTTATCTATATCGTAAATTTTATAACAGTGGATGCATATGAACCATTGCCTAACGATACCGGGTCATATTATTTTAGGATTATACCTTCCGAAGATTCTAAAGTCTCTCTAGATTTAATGCAACTTAAAGAATCATACTCAGAATTATTGCATTTGCTAGATATGGAAAAAGAGCAATGTAACAGTCTTCAAGCACTTTTAAGTGATAAAGACGCTATAATTCAGGAAAAGTCGAACGAAAATGGTGAACTTTCGAAAAGATTAAATATGTGTGAAGAGTCATTATTGTCGTAAGTCTCAGCTTAATTCTATTAATATAATTTGATATTAGTTGTATTCAATAATTGCAATACTTGTTTTAAGTTACACCTTTCCATCCTATATATTTCTTTATTTTCTGTTTTACACTACCATAACACGCAATTGTATGTACTTTGTTATTATGAATAAAAAATAGACGTGAGAATGAATTGCATTCGGCTAAGGGACAACTAGAAGAAACAAAATATTTGCTGATGACCTTGAAATCCGAACTTGCAATTTACGACAAGATAGCAACAATACGAGAGCATGATTCCGGTATCAAAATTCTTCAAGATGAGATATCCCAAAAAAATCAAGCCGTGAATATAAGCAGTATACTGGATGAGATCCGATGTTTGAGTGAGCAACTGCAGCAAGGACTTGATGCATCTAACATCCTACGAGAAAAGTTATCTCAGAAATTAACTGAATCCGATGTTTCTGCACAATGGAAGAATTATGATAGTAAAATAGGAAAGAATACCTACTTACCGGAAACATCAAAGTATACATGGCAATCCTCTGAAGAGAATAAAGTAGCAAATGATCATGATTTGTCAAATAAATCTATAAGATTTGTAATAAAGACTGAACATCTTGAGACATTAAAGGTCACGGTTGCCGAGTGTAGAAAAAGTTTAGAAAATGTATTAGCAAGATGGGATGTCCAGAAAAAGGTAAGCGTTTGGCTGTAAAAATCGAACCTTGAATAAGCTGTCTTCATTTACTAAGCCAATTGTTAATTTATATGTTATTTAGGATACTAACAAAGAAAATGATCGATTAACACTACTGACCTCCCTAAATAGTAAACTTCGTACTATTAGCCACACTTTGGATTCGTTCCGAATGTCCGTAATTGCAGCACCGGATAGTTCGAATTCAGAATTATCGGAAACTATAAACAAACTTTACAGCCGTGTATGTGTAGTAGTGAATTATAAAATATATAACTACTTTTTTCTAGGTCAATGATATCTATTACAGCATATCTTTGAGTAATTTGCTCTGGCGCGTTGTAATAAATATTACTAAAAATTATTTTAGAATAATTCCCTTCGTTTGGAAGTAACAACGCTTAAACGAAAAATTCGAAGCCAGGAACAATTGATTGATAGTGCTGCAAGACGGGTGAAGGTAATGAAAAATGACAGCTAAAGTTGTATTCGTATATTTTAGTAGTCATAGTCGATAATTAATAAAAATATTATAAGTAATCTTTAATAAAATTTCATTTGTATCAAAACTATTTTAGACATTGAACGAGTTTAGGGAAAACTTTTCTTCTGCCTTTTTGAATAAAAGTACGGAAAGTATAAATTAACTATCACGTATGTACGATATTTGATTAGTAGTAGACTTAAGTATTGTTGATTTATGATTTTTAGTTAATCGAACTCAACACCTAATTAAAGAGACCAACCGAATGTTGAAGGTAATGCAATTTTATGTGATTCTGTTAGCTACTCTTCAACATATCTCTTCCTTTATGTCATTGATAGTGAAGGCGCTCAAAGCTTAAGTACTAATACAAATTTGTGTTGTTGTCATTATAAATATAAATATCTATATTCTTTCCTTGTCAGGATAAAGCTGATACGAAATCGTGATGCGAAAGGATTGGGTCAAATTTTTATTTCCTTGTGAATCGGTATCTCAAGCTGTTACTATCAGTGGCAATGTATAATACTAGTATCACCTGTATAAAAATTAAATATGCTTCACAAATTATATCATTCTACACATCGTAAATATGCAAATTATCACTGTCAAAATGGCTATAGGATATTATAGCTTAATTATATGAGGCCATGCCGATTTTCTACTTCAGTAGGCATTCCTTTTATTATCATTAACTATTTATAATTTTTCATCTAACTTATCTTCAACAATACTAAAATTTAATAATGGTATAAAGTGCTTAAAAGTCTCCAGTACGAGTTTTATGTTGTCAGTTAACTGAACGTTATTATCCCTACGAATTATCATCTTTTTGATTCATTATTTTATCGATAAAGCGGTATCGCTCTTTGTAACTCATATATTTATATTACGTTACTAAATAAATCAGTTTTACTTCTGTTTCGATTCGCTCCTAAGTAAAATTGTTGTACGAGTAGACCCTTAGTAAAATTTTATTATCTATTTAAGTGAAAATAAGATTGGACTTTTAAGTTACACAAGTAAGCTGAATATTATTTTCGCAATTAATGTTCATTTTTTGTTATCATGTTGTTTTTCCCCTGTTTATTTAACTTTGATCTGTAATGATTAGGCAATTAGCTTTATTTAACATCACTATGCCAACATATTCTTATCTTGAAAATGAGTATAAAGACCGATATTAAATGTTTTAATGCTTGACCCATCACTGCTTTTAACTATTTGCAAAGCTGTTAACCCAGCTAGGAAAGGCATCGGTGATAAATTATTCGTATGATTTAATTTAATTTAATTTATTCTATGCATTAATAATAAATGCTCATGTTTCCTTTTTGCGTTTGCAGACTTCTTTTCAATGATCAAATATATTTTTGTCATCATTAAATAAATTTTAAAATGTCGGGATTGGTGAGAGTTTTGGATGATATTATTAATCCGATTATGCTGTAATTCGGATATACCTGTATTACATGGATTACGAATGTTGTTACAGTACTTAATTATTAGATACAATGTTCGATATTAGCTGCGGCATTTGTTCGATACAGCGCTAAATACTATGTCTAGTTGTTATAGTATTGTAAGATTGTAATAGATATAGGAGCAAAGCTAAAGTGACAAAGTTAGTTATAATAAATTGGATGATAGTGTAAAACTGAGTCATGTGCAACATTCGAAGCTGAAAATTTCCATTACAGGTAGATTAGACGTTTACTTATATTTATATTGAAACACGGACTTTAGTATAGTAGGTATGGTCATAAGCTTTATCTTCCCGTCTGATACTATTGTTACACTACATGTTCAAAAAAAGAATAAATTCAACTATATCCACGTTTCCACCATAATGTACACTTTTGTTATCTTCCTGTGTACCGTTAATGCAGCCTCTACAGTAACTGATACATGCTACAGAGAATTTTTTCCTAGCTTTACTATAGCAATAGAGATTTCAGACTGAAAGCCTACAATTTATTCATTACTCTGTTGCAGGTGCTAGCCTAAAAGTAAGAGTGCATGGATAAGCAAGTTTTTCGAATGTAGTCGAGAATGCAAGATACTGTATGAGGAGGATCAGAACGTGGGTGCATTTCCTGCCTACGCTCGCCCAGATTAAATCGCATATTTACATATACATAGCTAGTCGACCCCTCGCTCGTTATACTTCGCTTGTCCTTTTTTACTTCACATTATATTATCTAAAGTAACGCTTATTATAGTCGGAAGTCGGGTCCTTTCGTTTTAATCAATACTATGGATGCATTTACTGTTACCATAATTAGTAATGCTATTGTGATCGATTCCGTTCATTTTAAAATATTTCTGCTATTCTGGTCCAGAAAAACTACATCATTGCAGTATACACCATAATTAGTGACACTTCTTGTGATCGGAAAATCAGATCCGATCATTTTTAATTAGTACTATATTAGTAAGGCTTATTGTGATCAGAAATCAGGTCCGTTCATTTTTAAAGGGTACATTTTCTACCTATGCTGTCCCACAGTAAACACCCGTGTACAGTATGTGCACTATTTTTTAGTAACGTTTACTGTATTATGATGAGCAATCGGGCCTGTCCATTTTCAGTGGGGGTGTCTTATACCGGTGAATTATATTAAAAGAACATGAACTAATTTTTTGCCTATTATTGACCTTAATAGTAATTTATGCATAGTCTACTTATTTCGCAATCTTGTTATTGACAAACTACCACAGATGATTATCATAATAATGTAGCACGCAGTGGGCACGCAATCACTAAAATTAATTTGGGCTAAATTAAACTGTACTTTGTACCAAATCCGGTTAATGTATGGGTGATTGGGTATGCTATGTACTCTATCTTATTTACAGGTTCAATTTAATGACGTCGGAACGCCTAGAAACCCCAGGTATCCGATCAATACGATAATCAGTTGTTGTTGTATAATAATAATAATAATATAATATGATCTGATATTAAAATGTTACTTATTGTATTTTTATTCATGATGTACAGTACTATGAAATTAGGTAGTAATAATTAAGTTATTAGTGAGTAAAGTACAGTTCATTTATCGTCAACAATTTGTTATTTTCGATTGTACTATATAATTTTGTTAAACATTTTGTATCAAAGTAAGTCGACCAGTCTAGGTAGTTGGCAAAATAGATATAGCCTTTGCGCTTACGGTAATCTTATACCATGATAGATAGACAGTTTATAAATGAAAAAAAGTCATCCTTTAACTACGAATAACATTTCATATTACTGTCCATCAGTATACAAAAGATAGCTTACTATCCATTTCATTCTACTACTGATTACTGAACGAGTATCTGCAAAGTTCGCTATGATGATTCTAAGGTACATTTACACGATGGATTCTTCCATTTTCCGGGACTAAGGCTAGAGAGTACCTAGCAAAGAGGCACATAATCAAGATCAACTCGCGTGAATATCACGTCAATTTTGCCTGAAGTAATTCGCAGGGACATTTAAACCATCAAGAAAGAATTAACAACATAATATCATAGCGATGTGTAACAGTTGTCTTTGTTAAGTGGAGAATATGGGTTGTAACGGCTGTACAAAGTGTACAAACTGTACATGATGGACCCATATAGCGTAAATGGCAAACTGCCTGTAGCAAAAAGAACAAAGCTTTTATTGTTAAATTAGGCAGTCAATAAAAGATTACGGGCAAAATTAGTTGTAATATCAATTTGTCGATCTCCCTTAAACTCTGCCGCTTGTTGTTGATATGTTACAGTCCATTCGTTCTACAAAAGTAAGAGACGGCTACTATTCAATATTGAATAGAATACAGCAGTACGCTGTCTACAACACATAATGACAATGTAGAAAGTCTGTATGATGCTGACTATTTTGAGTTTACGCCATCTATTTTGGTATTAACCTTTTCTGTGGATTAGGCCTTGCATATTGATGTAGTTCGCAAACACTGTTGAGCTAGTCTTGTATTTCTATTAATTATGATACAACAATGAGTGGTATATTTGCAGAGATTTATAAAGGAATAACAAAGTAGAAAAAAAAAATAAAGACAGTGCTGTATTATTCATAGCGATCTAGGTAAGATGTCACGAAGAGATAGATCGTTTTTCTATAGGAAGATAGAGATGAATATTGACAGAACTACTAGATGAGATTGGATCTTTGATAAAATGATTTTTAGAACGTTTTTGTAGCAAATCGTATGCAATCTTGTACAATGCATCAGCCAAAGCAGGGACTACAGGCGTATCTTTCCTGACATTCCATTGAATCAAAATGCCCAGTAAAAATATACTGTACTGTACATATTGTAGTCAACGTGTCAACAGTCAATGAAGCAAAGGCTGAACAGGTGTAATGGTAGACACGAGCAAACATGTACAACTATTAATTTTGGCATTAAACAAAGCCCTTAATCATTCCTAACTGTCTACTCATACAAACTGTCAGGATAGTCTGGCAGTTTAGATTATCCGGATATCTTCCTTCTCTTAAAGCGTGGCATAGCGTATCTCCTCTCCCCATTTTTAGTTATTATTTTTCTACGTCCTGTATAACCATGCTGTGTGTATGCTTCACTAGTGTAAGGCTAATTTAGTCACAGGGTGATGAATTCATGACTAATGAACACCATTTCATTCTTTATAAAGTAGCAAAGTTGAAATTGATGAAAGCGTCAAGTTACCAGCCATTCTAGAAATAGTGTAGCGTTATTTAAAGACAGAGGGTTTAGATACGACTCACTACGAGGTCGGTTATCGTACTCAACTCCATCAATCACGCCATTAGCGCCTAAGCTAACGTCAATGTCATCCTATCATGGTCTACCAAGAAAGAAAGAAAGAATTGCAACAAATGCGGTAGTGGCAGTTTTTCACTGCACTTCTTTAACAGCATGAATTATTCTGTTCCACATCCAATAAAATGATTCAAGTCATAATACTGTACAGTAGATTATTGATCATGATTATTATTATTATTATATTATCATTATATTATAATTTATTCAATCAAATAGATAGAATCGATTCATAGTAGTTGTCGGAATAAAGTCCAATTCAATCGAAGTAAAGTAGGATAGGATTAGGATGATGGATGGTCATATGGTCCATCATCCGCTAATTCCGCTTTTCTTTTCGATCAGTCGACCAGTCCACCAAGGCCGTCCATCATATATTGACAGACATACCGACACAAGGACGTCGCTCGTGGGAGAGTCGTGCTCCGTGTTCGACATGCTCGTTGATTGTTTCGGTCATTCATTAGGTGAAGCGTGCACTAATTCGAGGCTGTCCTTGAAGGTGACGATACCATAGATACAGCGAAAGCGTGTTGGTTAGCGTCAGTTGAGTTATTGTTCTCCAGTGATGCAATCGAGGATTGCGCAATCAAATATTGCGCAATCCTAGCACCAAGTCAACACAATCACTTTAACTAGACATGACTTACTATCAAGTATCAAGTCGGGTCAACATTTCTAATAATAATTATAATAATAATTGGAATTATTATCGCTGAATGAAATGACGTCTCCACCCAAATGGGACAACTAACCTGGTGTCGTATCGACCGGTAGGCGTAACATATAAAAACCACGTCCACTCGGGGTGTCATTCACAAAGCTCAACTTCAACTCAACGAAAAGGCGTTTTACTACTCCATTACTCCATTGGGTAAGTAGGCCATTTTTCGAGGCTAATTTCTCTCTAATTTAATTCAAGAGAATGGATTAATCACCAACACAAGCAGTAGAATCAATAGCGTTGTATTCAATTATAATCATCCATAAGTAGAAGGAAATAACTGTAAAGTAAATTGATTAACGCTCATTTAATTGATCCATTTCGCCATGTTCATTGATCCTGCAACCGGCTTCAGTCTATTTCACTATCACTCTTTAAGCTAACAATGAAGTGCCCACAAGCGACATAAAATGAAGTTTGTATCATTAGGAAAATTATCCAGGCGTGAAAAAATGACAACGAAGAATACTATTGACTAGGATAATTTTTTGACCATGGACTAGTTGTATGGCATAAGTTGAATTGAATTGACATGCATCTTCTTGTATGTACTATTTCATACTGTACAGTGTAGACGACGTCAAAGACAGTCTGACAACTGGGTAGGCATTCATTGGACACACACAATGATGATGCCACAGCTGCGGTCTTGGCTATCCATTGGAAATCAATGGCATAGATCCATGGTAGTCATCAGTGAAAAAGAGGAGAGGAACCAAAAAAAAATGACTGGATTGATTTGAACATGGATTCAAAGTACTCTACTCTACTCTACATGAAATGGATAGCATTTTGAGTAGACGAGATTGACATGGAGACTTTTTATCCTATTCAATGCTTGGATGCAAACCAACTTGTCAGCCAGTTGTATTCAAGTACAGTTCTAGTCAAGAGTGGATTGTAGACCGTTCCTAAAGGATTCTACTGAATGTGTAAAAGCATATTCCATACAGAATAGAACTCTTTCGAACTAGTTTACAACACGCTTGCTCTACATACAGTCAATTAATTTAGTAATTATCCTTGCAATTATCAACATCTACGGTACAGTATACACTGTACTGCATTTTCTTTATTTCCTAGACTGTACTGATTACTACAACAATAATTCTAATGCACTAAATTAAGTTTTATTTCGTATTGTCAGCCATACTTTAGTATCGGATAATGCAATCCATTCGCCTCTCCGTACTGCTCATAGTACAGCATAATTTTAAAAACTTATTATATACAGCATTGTCACTGATTGTCTACGCAGTGGATAGTATGTTATGTTTTTTAATCTTTTCTTTATTAATTCAAATCAAATAATGCAGTAATTATTAGAATAGTAAATGGATGTTACCACTACAAGCTGACATAGCGTAGCCGTATCTCTCTGTTCTAGAGTTCATTTTTCGCTATGAATAGACAGTACTGTAGTCTAGTCTACAATATGTACTGTACTGCTCGCGTAACTACAGTACTGTGCTTCCACTTTTTACTTTATAATACGTATTGTAGTAAACGACTGTTATGGACTCAAACAGTACTCTACTGTACTAAGTAGGAAGGCGTTTAGCGTGGCGTATTCATGCCTATCTATGGATTAACAGTATTACAGTATAATGTACAGTAGTACGATTCTGTATGGAAGAGCATTAATGAACTCGATGACAGTATCTTGATTTATTGGATGCATGGAAACGCGTGTTTATACCAGGTTAAACGCTCCCACTGTCGTACTGTACCTGCAGAAATAGCACTCTTGCAGGATACTTGTGATCTCGGGTAGTTAGAAGATGCGTTACTCATGTTTCATCAGCATCGTCTTACTGTATTAACTTGATTTGCATAAATCATCAGTCGATTTTACTATCGTCATCATCCTTTCGTTGCCGTTGATTCAGATATTAAGTTGTACGCTTTTTTAAGCCGGTTGCATCAGCTGTACACGTTAACTACTTCAACTGATTACACAATTTTAATGCTTTAGCGTGCTCAGACCAATTTTATTTGAAGACTAATTTCAGCTGTTGTACTGTACTTTACATTACAGTAACGACTGTGAATAGCGATATATCCTACAGTACTTGCAAATAACGTACATACTGTACATATTCATTGGAAATGTTTGGATTCATAGGTGTGAAATTGCAAAATCCCTAATCACAATGGCAAGTCATGATGAAATCGTTTTAGCTCCAACAGTCAGCCAATATATGAACTTAGATCAAGGTGGCAGAGTTCAGGTCATGTATGTCTGGATTGATGGCACTAACGAAGGAATGCGATGTAAAACAATGACAGTTGAAACTGAACCAACATCTCCTAGCGATCTACCAACATGGCACTATGATGGATCCAGCTGTGGTCATGCTGATGGTGGAGACAGCGATGTCTACTTAAAACCTGTAGCCATATTCCGAGATCCTTTTCGTGGTGATCCGAATAAATTAGTTTTATGCGATACCGAGTATTATGATGGTAAACTAACTCATACCAACAAAAGACGTCGATGTGTAGCGGCTATGGAAAAAGTCAAAGATGATCATCCTTGGTTTGGAATTGAACAGGAGTATGTGTTGTTAGATCATGAAAAGCCTTTATGCTGGCCTAAGAACGGCTTTCCTGGTCCACAAGGTCCTTATTACTGTAGTGTTGGTAGCGGAAGAGTATTCGGTAGACCCATCATTGAAGCTCACTATCGTGCTTGTCTCTTCGCGAAAATTAAAATTGCCGGTACTAACGCAGAAGTCATGCCTTCTCAGGTGAGAAAATATTCAATTTAAAAATTGAATCTATAATGGGCTTGTACTGTACGGTATAATTAACTCTCTGTCAAAAATGCAAAACGATTGACGGATAATAATAACGACTACTTTACTCTATCAAATTATGGCTATACCGTATTTTGCAAAATTTATTTTGAGTCATAATGTAGTTAACAACTGATCGACTGGCGATTGTAAAACCGCGAGACTACGATATATCTAATTTTTGTTGGTGATAATAATCAATTTGGGAGTATAGTAAATCAGCTACACGTGTCTTTGGCAATAAACTGTAAATCTATGATGTCTATGGTTTTAAATTAAAAATTCGGACGTTGCGTACTAAGATTAAACAGTACACGGGTGTTGGATGAAAGTGATAAAAGTTAATGGTAGCCCAATTGATATCAAACTGTTGTTAACATAGTAAACAGTGTACAAGTATCTAAACATTGCCAAATTGTTATTAAAATTAGACTACTTAATGCCAAATTGCCTGCTGTACGCAATTAATAGGGAATATAAACTTTTCATTTATCGATGACTCTTTCATTGACTTTGTTTGCTACCATCAAAATTTGTTCTGCCTCTACTGGTGTTGGAATATTTCTTGAAATTTTTTTTACGCCTTATTTTTGGTTCATTATAATCAATTAATTAATATATTGTATAGTCTTACAGTAGTATGTGATGAACAGTGATGAACCATGCGTCTAGTACTCTGTGGTGTTTAATCGCTAGTCAAACATGTTTACTTAAGACATAATCAGAACACTATACAACGTTAATTTACTATTGTTTACCGATCTTACATCGTTTTTCAGTTGTATAGTATTTAACAATTTTTACTCCAGGTGGTTCTGATCGTTAAGAAACGCATTAAGTGTACTGTATTTATAACGAATTCGCATTGTACTGAATTTATAGCGTGCGTGCGTGCCAGCAAAAGCAGCTTTACAGTAGAGTAGAGTACAACTTGTGATTTATAAGAATTTTTACTTTTTTTCTTAGTTGAAAAATGAGATAGCGTTTTAGCATGTACAATGTACATGTAACAGTACAGCATATTGTACCTCATTATTACCTAAAGTCACGAACAAACTTTGAGTTCTATTCAAAAAAATTGATATCTATTCATTTAGAAAGTTGACACTTGCGTAAATGTTACCACCATTGGAACATGCACGTAAATGATTCGTTAACAAAAAAACATATGTTGTAAGATTTAGTGATTGAATCTAGTTATTTACAGGTTAAAATGTATGCGTATCAACCATTTGCCGATATATATTTTACCGTTCATTACGACTACAGTATACGCTTAGTTAGAGCGATAGTATCATATACTGTACGTGTATTTGCACATATCTTGTGCTTTTTGCCGGTATGTCAATTAGTATACAGTATATACCATGAGCTGGCCTAATTGTCCTACGTTGCAACATAGTAATCTCCAATTCGTAATATATTAAATTTCTGAGAGTGAACTATTTTCAGTTACTATACCTGGCAAGGGCTGAAGTATCGAATAAAATATCATAATAATATCCAAATACAGAGTCATCCATCATATCTTGCTACTTTCTGCAAGCCCTTTAAAATTGATTAAACATGAGATAATCAATGGAAACATATGTTTCTTTAAATATGCGAATTCTTTCATTATTGGGTACTTTGCTGTTGGCTTTTCAACCTAGAATTTATTAAATTTTTTAAATAAAGCTATAATTATTATAGACTACAAAAAAATTGCCTTTCCAATAAGGAATACGAAAACCATAAATAACCCACCCTTTCATTGATTTAAAATTTCTTTCATTTTAAAAAATAGTGGGAATATCAAATAGGCCCCTGCGAAGGAATCGATATTGGTGATCATTTATGGATGTCTCGATTTATATTGTATCGAATTGCGGAAGAATTTGGCGTTACAGTAACTTTAGATCCGAAACCGGTAGAAGGCAATTGGAATGGATCTGGAGCTCATTGCAATTATAGTACTCAACGGATGCGAGAAGACGGTGGAATAAAGTATATTCATGAGGCGATAGAAAAATTATCCAAAAGGCATAAAGAACACATAAGATTATATGATCCCAATGGTGGTAAAGATAATGAAAGACGCTTAACTGGTAAGCATGAGACATCCAGTATAGATAATTTCTTTTCTGGCGTAGCTCATCGTGGTGCCAGTATCCGTATACCTAGACCATGCAGTGTCGCTGGCAAGGGATACCTGGAAGATAGGCGACCTTCTTCCAATTGCGACCCATATGACGTTTCATATGCTATTGTTCGTACTACAATTATAGACGACAATTGGGTAGACTAATTGAATATCATATCATTATTACCTTGAATGTTAGTAATATCTAATATAATTTTTAAAGTCAATTTCACAAGTAAGCCTTTATGTCCTAACAGCTTACTAATAACTTGTTAACATTAATATTATTGCCATGATTAATGTGCTGTTATCTAGCATCGTTACTCACATAAGTTAAGGTGAAGACCGATGCATCACCTTAACTTAACCTTATATTACAATTTTGCTTTTACCAATAATATTAAGAGTATCATATCAACATATCATCCAACCAGGATTCGATCATAAATCCCTGGTGCGTAATCCCATTGGTCGTTACATTAATAACGCTCCACCTGAATAGGCTCTAAATCATGGTAGTAGAAAATCAATTTGTAAATCAATATTGAAAAAAAATGGGAGTAATATCATATGAGATATAGCGTAGCGAGAGTCATCTGTGGATATCCATCAAATGACATTTAAATAAAATATATGTATACAACTTCTAAACCTATACCTAGCGAAATTTGTGGTGTTGCCTTCGATAGTTCAATTCAATGAGATATATAATTAATAGAACCCAGCATGAAATTATTAGGGTCGTGTATGTTGTTGGTATAACTTTATTGCTGCTCATTTAAAGTGTAAATATCAGAGTACCGACATTGCATATTAGGCAATAAAGTAATCATAAGCCACTGACATAACACCATATATGTCAAGTTCATATGCTGGAGTTTAAAGCCACTGGAGATTATTAATGTTTAAGAAATTTCCGTCGGTTATCATTCGTTAATGAAAATCATTTCAATATTTACAAATCAATATGATACAAATTAATACTCATTTCCGCAAAGATCAGATAGTTAAGTACAAACTGCTACATTTAAGGTGTATAGCTTTGTATATATATATATATATAACACATACAGTACAATAACCAGCAATTTATAACACATATAAGTATCATTACAAAATATTCATTCATGATTTATCACAATAATCACTAATTTAAAGACAGAATTGATAACTGCAAATAATCATTTCAGTAAGGAAGAAAATTCAATAGTCTTGACTAAAAAATAAATAATATATCAGTATCAATGACGCAATCTAATGCAGTAAAGAAAACAACTGCAGTCATAGTGAAATAGAGATTTAATAAAGTGTATAAAAATGTATGACAGAATTTACGATCGCTATTCGTAGATACATAATTCCCATAGCTATAAATGATATATAAACAATTTTAAAATGCATAAAAAATTCGGAATTTAGATAATTCTTTTCCATTTCTTTCTTATAATTATTAACATTATATAAATAGTAATACAGAGTTTTCGTAATTTTTGTCCAAATGAAATCAATCGCGATTATACTGTACATGATTTTTATGAAATTATCCTTAAATTTCTTGCAATCTACCAACACAAAAAGCGCATGGTATTAATATTTGGGTATCCGTTACTCTTGGTCCATTTACTATCCCAGATTCGATCTCCTTTGTTATAAAACTAGCAGTTTGTGATGTAGCTTCAACTTCCTGCAATAATTGTACAATTTCTTTCGCAGTTTCATCATTAACTGAATAAGACTCTAAATTATCCTTCGTCGATAATAGATTGCTATCGTTAGGTAACGTATTATTTGCTACTTCTGAAGCAGATTTCAAAGCCGTACTCTCAGCTGTAAATGCAGTAGGATTCTGAAAGTTCAAACTTGCATTCTGACTTGAATCCCCTGTTAAGTTAGTAACCTGCAATTGCAGTTGTTGCTTCTCATGAACCAATTGTAAAATCAATTTCTGTAGTTGCTGAGTTTTTTCCTAATGGAAGAATATTATTATTATCATTATTCTAGAGTAGGAAAACTATACTTGTACCCGCATTTTAACATTACAGAATTTACGCAATCTTTACCTGCATATCTTGCCTTTGTTCGGTTAGCTGTGCAATTAACCTCTCTTTTTCGTCGTAACGAGTTCTCAGTGCATCTCTCTGCTTATGATATAAGGCTATATACTCTCCTGTACAAATATAAAAAATTAAAATCTATCCATCAATATCATGATTTCGATTTCAAAAATAAATTTAACAACTGATACATACTAATTACTAATAGCCATCCGCTATAAAAGTGGCAACGCAATGTAAATATACCATACCTATCGTATCTGTTTCGTTGGATAATTGTACGTTAAGATGATCCAATTCATAAACTTTTTCACTAAGTGAAGCATTTTCTTCCATAACGGTTACAAATCGTGCCTATGACAAGAAAAAAACATACAAATTCTATTACTATGATGTTATGATAAAGATAATGGTTAATAAAAATCTATTAATATTTACCTGTAGTTTCTCCATAGCATCTTGTAATATACGAAATTTTTCAGTTGACTCGCTATCTGTATTATCAGCTTTTATATATTATAAAAACATAATTATCGTCATGCCAAATTTAAAAGCAGAAATTGAATCAGTATTTACCATTATTAGCAGTGACGTCAACACTTAGTTGATTAACTAAATTTCCATGTTCTGTAAGTTGTTTAGTTAATTTTTCCTTTGCATCAATTTCTTCCTTTACTTGCTGAATCAATTGATCTCTTTCCAGTTCCAACTGTCTAACCGAAGCTGATAGGAGCTCAAGCTAAATTCAACATATAGGCAAAAATATATCGTTCCTGGTCATTCATAGTACCATCTACACTTACTAGACCTTATTTTAATCTTACCATAACATTGCTATCCTTTTCAATATTACCAACATTTTCTATGAAGATCAGTTACATGTACAAGCAATTTTAGTAATGCATATTGACTTCCTTTACTCAAGTAGCATTATTAAGAATTTTCGTTCTATCGTACCAGTATTATACTGATTTCTTCCTGATGCCATATCAAGCAACGAGGCCTTCTCCTAAATTTTATTATGATTACGTGTAGGTGTTAGAAACAAGACGAAAATGAAACAAGCATGTATAAAAGCAGGTACAATTTACCTGAGCAACTTGCAATTCTCGTGATATAGATGAGTTTGTGTCCTTTACGGATTGCAACTCCGATCTCATCCTATCGTTATCTTGATTCTATTATAAGTCCATAGCGTTATTCAATAACATGTATAGAACATCTTAAGCTGTAATTTTTACCTGCTGATTTACATATTCTGACAAATTTGAATTTTGACGCACGGATTGATTTAGTTGATAAGATACCTCTGACAGCTATAAAATAATTTAAGAAGATATCAATGATTAGCTATTGTGTAAAATATATTGAGCAGCAAAATTTTTCTTAACCTTCTCTCTTGTTACTAGAAGCTCAGATTCTTGGCTTTTTATTTTTAAATTTAATTCCTCGAGCTCTTTTGTTTGCTTTTCAAAATTACTCGAAAGCTGATTGTAAATATTTTTCTACGAAATAAATAATTGTAGTTAACTTGCTATTTAATTGTAATATAATACTATTGATACTAACAAAATGTCTTATATTACAAATACTCCATTAGTACGATAAAATGCAGTAAGATAACGTTATAATAATATACCTGATCACTTAATTGGCTAATTAAACTGTCATTTGCGGAATTTATCAAATCCAGCTGCTGCTCTCTATCCGTTAACTTTAGTAAAGCATTGAAATTTACATGTTACAAAGTTTCACGACATCCTACAATACATTGTATCTTAGCAATAGCTACCACGCAGTAGAATATAGAGGCAAACCTGCTTAATAGTTTGACGTAATTGTACTTCTTTTTCATGAACTTTATCAGTGGATTCTTTTGCTGTATAGGTAAATGATTCTAGTTTTGTATTGAGTTCCATGTTTTCGTTACTCTATAATTGTAAATAATATAAACCAGATTTACATCCATTGTTAAACGTGCGTGCATCCTTAACTTTTCAATTAATAATAGCGATATAAGTTACCATTATGACGAATTTTTCTTGTAATTCGGCTAATCGATTCTTAAGATCTTTATTCTGAGTCAAAGCTCTTAAATAAAAATAAATACCAGATATATTACTACCAACTGTATCCCTATAATACGGGTATACTGTACTTTCAATAAACGGCAATAATCACTTACCGACTGATAGTTTCCTGATCGCTTTGTAAAGTTTCTAGTAATTTTTCCCTATCCACACTTTCATCTTGCAAAATACTAACCTCACTTTCCAACTCACCGAGGTAGCTCACTTTCTCCATGTAAAGTCTGTATTTCAAAGTATCAAAGAAATAATTTTTAGCATGTCCTTCGAATCATATAATCATACCACTAATCGAATCCTTGTTATGAAAAGTTTCTTCTAACCTTTTTAATTCGATATGTTTACTAGTCTGCACAATTTACAGATTGTTGAAGAATTAGTTTCGCGGCATCTATAAAATCAAATGAATCTAAGAAGCTACAAACCAATTCCTTATGACTTTGCTCCAGTTCGCCTTTTTCTTCAGTTATCCTACCAAATTTTTCAGCTAATTGAAGGTTCACCTCTTTGTTCTGACTATCTTGTCGATTCTCTGAAATAAAATTTAGTGTGAAAATATTTATAACCGTTTTGGGGTGGCAAGTATGAAAACCGATTTAACATACCCAAGCTATGAGTAAGTTGATCTATGGTAGCTTGACGTTGATGATTTTCCGTAATTAGACTGTCTCTTTCCACTTTTACATCTTCTAGCTCTTTTTCTAAGTGATGAAGGTATTGCTCACTTTGCATTGTGATATCTGATTGTTGTTGAATGACAGCCTCTTTTTCTGCAGTAAGACGATGTAATTTACTCATCATCTAGAAAACGATAGATAAAGGAAATAATTTCTGTAAGTATGTATTAAATGCATTGGCAATTCGTGTTCTCAACACGTTGCCAAAGTTTATTAAGTGGTTGACAGACTAGATACAAAGCTTCACCTGAGTTAATCTAGCCTGCATTTCCCTTTTTTCTTCATTCAATTTTTGAATAACTTGCTGCATATTTGCTACATCCGAATTAGTTGATAACTGATTAACGATCACTTCCGACAATTCTAGCTTCGAGTTCAGTTCAGAGTTGACCTTTCGTAAATTTGCAGACTCTTGTACCTAATAGTAGAGACAATTCTCTTATAATTTAGAATTAGGTTTACCAATGTGCGTATTCGTGAAGACAACCTAATTTACAGCAAATCGATAGATTACGTCCTACGTACTTGAGTTTGCAATTTTCCCTTCAGTTCATTGATTTGATCTGATAAGTCATCGGTATTTTGTCTAAAAACAATCACATTTTTGATATAAATATTTTCAAAGCAACATTTACCTGTAAATGTAAAGTTACCGTAAAGAATCCACCATTAACTTTAATTGCTTTCGATCTTGCATAATATCATTTAAGTTCTGTGATATATTTTATACAATAATATTATAAGTCATATATGCCTCACTTTCATAAAATTCGTAAATTTTATGATTGGTATAATGTAATAGCAAACCCCGTTAGCTTCAGAACTTGCAACTAGATTTCTCTCCAACTCTGACATTTTGTTCTTATGTTCTAGTAACTTGTTATGTAAAGTCTCTTTATCGCCTGTTAATTTATTAGCAAATAAAAAAATTATGTTTGTATAGATCGATAAAGGATGGATTAATATTAGCCCTAGATAGCCAATTTAACCTAGATCAACTACTGATCACTTTATTAGCACAAAGGTAATACATACGACTGACTAAGTCCAAACTTTTTTGCGTGCGAGTAAGCTGATTCTGTAATTCCGATTTTTCGGCTACTAAAATCCCGATAGTTTGAACGTGTACCTTTTTAGTGGTAGAAAAAGAATAAATAAATGTAGCCCGATATATTGATGTAATAAGTAAATATGAAGTCGTAAGTAATACTTGTAATTGGTCATTTAAAGATTCTTGCTCCTTTCTCCTTTGTTGTAAAAAGCTTGAGCGTTGCTGTTAGAATGAGGTAAGTATAAGCATGTTAAATGAAATTATTTTAACAACTATTCCATTCTTCACAGATTCGCAATTGTATCATTTTACGTCATACTTCTTCTAATTCGCTTTTTAATTTTTCAATTTCATTATCCTGAAAATAAACCGAACAAAAAAGTTAACCATAAATGAATTGTTCGAATAGCAAATACGAATATAAGAATCACTATTTAATAAAGTTTTCTTAGAGTAAAATAATTAGCAGATCATGATTTACCGTTCTATCTTTGACTACAAAAAATGTTTCGAAAAAAAGGTCACGAAAAACAGAGTAATTGTATAAATGCATAAATGCTATTTTAATAACTACAAGAAAGTAACACTACTGGTACAGTAAGCGTATAAAATGTGAAACCAACTTCAGTTAGAAGTCTAGTAATTTTGAAAGGCCAAATAAATGCATGAGGTAATCTGATATAATGACTGTACAATTTTAAAACCTATCTATAGCTTATTCACCGTGTTGTCCATAGAAGCAGTATTTTCCTGCCCATTAATGACTATGCTCCCATCCTGTCATTAATAAAAATTAATTGCAGGTATTAATACAATTTTATTAAACCATCCCAACGTATAAAAATGATAAATTATAATATCATTAAATAAATAGATATAGGAGCACAATTAATTTTAAGAACTTGCATCCAATAAAGGAATTATTAAATTGCAACCAATGTAATCAATATTTATGATATAGTTAGGTTAAAATTACAAGTCAATCATCTTACCACGGAGGAATTGAAGCTATTTGACAAATTATGACCGCGGCTAAGGTAAATTAAGTAGACAAAGGTTATTTTTTATTCGAGAATGTAGATTTCGAATACGACCAAGGTTGGTATTAAGCACTTTCCTTTGTAAAATTCTACTGAAGAAGTTAACTATCCCGTATCGGAGCTGAATACTAATCAATGTCGTAAATTGAGAATAATCTATGGAAGCATACCTAGATATACGTTGTAGTGGTGATTGCACTGTGTTCTTAGCCGTGGGAGTTTCCTTAATATCATTCAAAAATACATCATTTCAAAATAGGTTAATGATCTACACCCGATATTGTATTTTCGAATACAATATGTATTATGAGATAGAGATAACTGGCATGAATATGCCAATATGCCAGAAGGCAAATCGTAGATGAAAGTGTAGCTAAGATAACATGGCATCTATGACATGATTTTGCAGCATCCAGTTAGCAACGCTATTTTGAATTTACCACATTTGTCTCATTGTTAGAAGATACGTTGAGTTGATTAAGACTGTTATCATTGCTTTCCGTCGATGGTATAGTACCACTGTCATCTAATTGCCGCTTCTGGAATTTTTTTAGCTAGATAAAATAATAGACGAGTAATTGTATTAAGATTGAGGAACTTTATAATTTCATAATTAAAGTAGTACATCCAACAGCAAGATATATATATATAGCTATAACACTAGTATAATTAACTATTACATTATATTTGATCCTTCTATAATTAAAGAACTGCAGGGTATACTTTACAGAGGAAGAAAGTTAGATGGTGATATAACTGTTCAGTAACCGCTAACAATACTTCAATTCAGATGATTCTCTACACTGTTGGTGTGCATTATGCAACATAACTTTAGTAGAGATGTTGCAATTTTAAAGTAATAGAGCAATAGTGCACGATATTACTATGTAATGCAACAATAAATTATACCTATCTATACGACATTCAAACGATTATGTTATTATTACAAACGCAATGTTTAAACTAGGAAGAATTTTTTATGATTTAGTCATTCCACCATGAAGAGCCTTAACTTTTACAAGTTACAGTAAGTACTATCCATCCTGATACTTTTTCAATGCAGCTTTTCTTACATTATGATACAGAAACCCACTCAACACTGACTACCGTCAATTTTGCTGTGCGAACTTCGATACACTTTTTATTTCTTATTCACACTTGGAATACCGACGAGAACCAAAAAATTCAGTTATCTATAAGTACATGTCTCCATCTGTTAACTACTATATACATTGAAGTAGATACTATATTTTAGTAGAGTTACACTATGTAGATTTTTGGATTCTAAAATCACACAGGATACTGTTACATCCTTTAAAGGTATAAGGTATTGTCAGTTAAGCTTGCACTTTTTGCGCCTACTATTTCATTGTATTCAAGCGATCAAGTCTAGTGTAATAGAAGTGATCTTTTTAAGTAGTAGCACTACAGTTCTACTGGAGAGAAATTACAAATAGGACCTTCATTTCGAAATACTGTACAAAATGGTCCGTCTACTTCAGGAATGGTAGGTAGTTCTCGATCAATATATCTGTAAGTACAATTGTATTCGTAGACAGCATGTGCATACAATATACAGACTCAGCATTGGACTTTTTCAATAAACGTGATATTTGTTCCTGATCATACAATAACCTGCTGTTCCTATAGCAGGCTTCTGTCTTGCTGCATTTTCTGTACTCGATTTGATGACCAACTTTTTTCTAAACTATGCATCTAACGTACCGTTCTATCCCAAATAGGACGTTCCATGTACGTGGTGTGCAGAATACGTTAGCATTAAGGTATGGGTACAAGCATATATTGAAACTTTATAATCTACAGCAGCATAACGCAGATGATATGAAAGATATTCTAATAGAAACACGAGAGAAGAGGAAAGTTGACTCTCGTATTTCTTAACGCGGTGCTTTCCCTCCTTGTACAGAATACGTTCGAATTAAGGCACGAGTATACGAGTATATTGTAACTTTAAAATCGACAGTAGCGCAACGCAGATGATATAAAAGGGATTGTAATAGAAACACGAGAGAAGAGGAAAGTTGACTCTAGTATTTCTTACCCCAGTGTTTTCCCTCCTTGTATTTACTATATATATATATATACACTGGATAAGTGTAAGAATAAATTAATTCATAATTACTATCATATTACTATCAAAATGATTGGAGTGTTGTCTTTTAGTTTTAAGTTTGTGGGAATTGCAGTAGATTCATCTATCGATAACATTGACTAGAAGGCACAGAATACAAGAAGTCATGTATTCATTTTACCAGTAATGTGTAATTTTAATCCTATTCTAGTCATAAGAGATGAAGAATTGAAATATAAATCTACCTATACTGTACTAGATGGCAGTAAACAGTTGATTTTGGTGCCTTTGCTATCACAGTATGATGAGTAGTTACTATAATGGGTGATGTAAAGAGTGTATTAGCATCAACATCCATCTATCATCGTGTATTGCTTACCATGACCGATTATGATGACAACCTAAACTATCCTATGAATAACGTAGCCTATATGTAATACGATGAGCTGGATATGAATATCTACAACGTAAGAGAATGGAATTGTTCCACCTAGCCTACGGCTTATCATCGACGTATTCTGTCATTGCGTCCCTGATGAAGAAAGACTTATGTACTCGTTGGATACAAACAGTGGGGGACTTCTTCCACTACCACAGTACTATTGATTTCGACATGGACCAATGGAAAAGAGTCCATGCTACTTTCTTCACTGTCTCGCTGTTAATTTATTCTGTATGTCAAACAAACTATCCATTGGATACAGTGGAATAGTCTATGCACTTGTGCAGTTCGTTGCTCTCCATGTTGTCATGGCGTGCACCACACTGTCACTATCCCACTCATGACCATTAGGATCATTGGGACGGTCATAATTGATGGTCTATCCATGTACAGCAACAACTTATTCCATAATATAGGATACTCTACTCTAGTCATCAAGGAGATTGTATAATATCATAATAAATTGAAATTGTATAACTTACTTTGCGTTTTGCATTGGCTAATTTTAAGGCTCTTTGATCGGCCATGATTGCGGTGGATTAGGTAGAAGGCATCTGAGCGACAGTGACACCAGTCAATCACAATAGGGTCAGTCGAGTGAGTGAATTGTCTGTGGCAATTGACGCGTTCAACGCTTGACGCATGTTGGGCATTTCAAGCGTTGCGTCATACAATACTCTTATGGATCATGGGTGTATGATACACATCCCTAATACACAATCGATTGTTTGCGTATTAACCCTACTACAGTACTCTTAGAAAGGATTCTAGCCCAAAACATACTGTAGACTGTAGGCTTCCAGTAGGAGTGAGTAGGGTGTCAAAAGCCCTGTAGCACTTCACAGTAAACAATGCATTTGCGCGTGCGTATATCCACTCCATGACAGCACTCCTACACTACACTCGTCGTATCCAACCGTGCCAATTTTGTGGTCAGCCGTCAGCCAATCGTCCTTCCTTCCGCATTCCGACTCCATTGGATCGTATCTAATCATGGCTTGCGCCTGATCATGATGGCATGGAGCTTCCATTTCTCCGTGCCTTCTCTTGCTTATGGTGCACACGAATAGTAATAAAATGCCCTATTTTATGCTACGAATAACAGCGTACAGTATATCATTTTCAATCCATTGGTGATGAATTTACCTGCATTCAAAGTACGCTATGATAGTCGTCTGTAGTCTTTTGGTATCGGCTTTCCATTTCTCTGCCTCGAGATACTGTCGTGCACAGCACAGTAGCTTTGAATCAATCAGCGATCTGCAGTGCTGCACCAAGAATGATCAAAAACGCCATGGACGACTTGCATTGATAGTATACAGTAATCTTACTAGTAGCTATGTGTAAATTTCCAACAGATACAATCACTAGATCTTGGGAATCCATGGTATAAGCAACGTAGGCACTAAAGAGCGAGAGTACAGTAGCAGGGTCATCTGTAGTCCATGGGTATCGCATTTCCTTTGCTATCACTCTCACTCTGCAATAGCTTCCAGTTAACCTGCTATCAACGCCATTAATAATAAAACAGAATAATTGAGGGATGCAGAGGTATATACTAGCATAATGATATACAATATCGGAATGCATTCAGCTCGATACAGCAAAGGCCGACCACAGTTGAGCGATAACTTGACGAAAGTACGCGAGTAGCATGCAGTACCATACAAGACTTCTTATACTTCTCCTAATCCAAAGTATCAAGTACTATCAATGCATGCATTCAAGACTGAAATTTCACCTACAGTACAGTATCGTTAAATAGAACTATTAGGTGGATAATAATTTGATTTTAAGCAAGGTGTTTATCTTCCGATTTTACGCCTTTTATTAAGGGCGTGATAGAAAAGCTGCAACAACATCACTCTCTAAACCATACGTATACAAATAGATACATACGTTCTACTCCTTTCCATTCACGCAGATCTACAGTACATTACCCGCATCGTGAAAAATTAAAAGTCACTCTATTCATATTAAATTGTATCATTCTAATATTAATGCATCATAATCATACAGTAGTACTGATGTTAATTTGTGGTATTCCATAGTATTTTCTATAGCTCCACATTCGAATCCTTGAGCTATCGACAAATGTCTCACTATAAAAGTTCTCAGGAATAACGATTGACCAACATAGACTATAGTATGGTAACAATCCTATTTTGATCATAGCTATAACAAGAGATTGACAATTCGCATGCTATCTAGCGATTAAAAAGACTTACTACACTTCTCACAAAGTGATGACATTGCCTGTATTATAAAATTGATTTACAAACCATTACTAAAGTAGCTGAATATGAAGAAGGTTTACGCTACTTCAATCAATATGCCAATATCGATTTGTGATGAAAACAAACTTTTTGTAACTCTTCGATGTAAACAATTAGAAGTGTAAAAACTTATTTTTTAAATCTGGATTTGCGTGGGCGATATCGAGATCAGCAGTATGTCAAAGTTGATTTAGAAAACTACGCACCATCAAATATTACTTTTTGCTTGTTTTATAGTAAAAGGATAGCAATACAGAAAATAAGAACAGGTTTAACATAGCGTTACACTCTAAACATATTGGGTATACATGTACATATTACAATGCAACACCGTTCATAATGTCATTGATTTAAAGTTTGAAGGTTGTTGATTTAAAGTAGACTTTGTTTAATAAAATTATTACTGTCAACTTGACGTTCATGATATTTCATTTAGTTCTTACATCATTAAAATCGGACATAACGATTACGAAGTCGTAGCCCATAGAAGCCAATAATATTACTGAACCATGAATTAATCGAATCGTTAAGCTGAAGGTAAAATTGTCAAACCTTATTTGAAAGCGCTACAACTATAGATGGAAATAATTATTTGTACTCGCACGTGAGTACATCCTACAAAACAAACAGCGCCCAGAGTAGTCCACGTGAATCGTTGCAGTCTACAACGCGTGATACTCTTTAATAAAGGTTAGTAAGATTCCAAAGAATTCCTTGTACAACACTCATGAGATCGGCTTTCTCTATCCTTTGATACGAATTACTGTATTGCATAGTTATAACCATCTCATTTGTTCCTTCGCAGTAAACTCTCAGTCAATCACCTAATTCTCCACATAACTCACAAAATGACTCCAGGCAAAGTATTCAATTTTAGAAATAAAAATGATATAATTATACTCTCATCTCAATATAAATCTATAATTTTTTATCCAATCCAGTAAAAGCAGGAGTTACTCCGTAGGATTTTTTCTTCAAGAATTTATATTGTCCAATGCAGAAACGACTCTTTGTTTGATAACGTTGCTGTCGTGATCACTATGTAAACGCATCTTCTTAACAACGCTGTAAATAAATTCTAAGGAATTACCGTTTTCTAATTTAGTTGAATGCAATTCAGTCACTGCAATAATTTCGAGAAGCAACGATAAACTTAGCTCTTGATAGCACTCTGGAAGTAAGATCGTTATAGACGCGACGTCGTCAAATAGGTACTGAAGCATGATATTCACTTGATCTACCTATTAAATTATGATTTATTTCACAAATCACAATGACTGCATATAATATCAAGACAATAAACTACATCTGACGTACAAGACCAAATTAAACCACAATATAATAAATCAAACCTGATCAGTTTCTCTGTTGCACTCGTCCAAATGTACATCACAAAGGTTCTGATAAAAATATTGTAGTAAAAGCATCGTAAGACACATAAATGGTCTCATAGGCATGCACACAACAGACACAATAAAAAAATATTCATCATCACACTATATTCATATGCAATATCCACGCAAAAAGGATGTCATTGCGCCGAGCATATTGCATCACGAAACAAATGAAGTACTCTGTACTAACCTTCATCCACTGCACGTAGAGTTTTATAATATAACCCAAGCAATAATTACTGACAAATTCCTCACGGTAAAACTGCAAGACTTTATCAAAAACACGACGTACGATAGTCGATAATGTTAAGCGTTGTTTAATTTTCGCGTTTGTGACATTTTCCATTATTTCACTCGAGACTACGACAATGCGTTTTTCAAGTAAAATCATCAAAGTTGAAATAATTCTTCCAAACTCATCTCCATTACAAATTGGCAATAACTAATGTAAATAAAAAATCGAGCATAGGATATCATTTTTCACATATGTTTGAGATTTTTTATGACAATATTTTGAATAGATTGGACTCCATGCACTACGTATATTACCAATCCTAACGCATGAATAACTTTCTTTTCCCTATTCTGAACTGATAAAGATACATCATAGCTTGCCGCCTGATTAACATGCACAGAATAGAAACATCCAAAGAATTTTCTTAAAAATATAGATTATATTAATCGTCCATAACAAACAAAGCTCACCTCAGTAAAGAAATCCTTTAAGGAATTAGATGCCATGCAACATTGAAAAAAGCCAACAAAAGGTTCTTCGTCTGTAATAAAAGTTATGTTATACGTGATTACATCATCACTATAATTATAAAAATAAAATATTTCTATGACTTGACACAAAGTAGCATAAATTGATAGCTTATATCATTAAATTTACCGTAAGGAAGTGAACGAAATGTTCCGAAATAATGATTTGATATTGCGCAAATCTTAAAGATAGAGGCGGGGATCTGATATAAACATTGAATAATTATAATCGTTTGAATCTGCTTCGCTTTAATGCTAATGTAAATAGTAGCCCGAACTGCTAAATTAATCCTAAGAAGACCTCTTGATGGTATTCAGTAAATTCATACAGTGCTTCCATGTAAAGTCCAACCTGCCAATCTTATATTATAGAAAATATTACTTTAAGCATAAGATTTAAAACTATATTTTCAGAGTATTATAGATATCAGTCTTGCACCCACTATATTTTAGTATTTAAATGCAAACCTAAATGTTTTATACTTCTGAATAACCATGTGACAGCATTCTTCAGTATTTCAGTTTCTAAGTGTAAAGAATGCATAGCTTGTCAAAACCTTTCGTCAACCGTTTTAAAATATAACTTATGTGCAACTCATAGCTATTAAATGATAAACTAACCATTTCTCATTGCCATTTTCAATATCTGTGTAAGCCTACCCATTGCATTAGCGGTTAATGTACAAATTTCTGCAGAATTTGGATCCTTGATTAGTCTTACATTGTCAAGTAACTCACAAAGACGCCTCAATATAGGTAATATTGGCGATGTCCATGTGATATCGTCGTTACAATCTATTCAAGAAAAAGAATTCCTTGTATTAATAAAGCCACATTCCTTTAGAGATACATTCATAACGCCATCATAGTTACCGTAAACTTACCTAAAAAATTAATCGCTATATTCAACAACTTTAAAGTTGTTATAACTCCGACACCTCCATGTTCATGGAGATTCAAATACGGCAAGACAACAACTTGTAACAGCTTATCTACATGGATTAAGCTCTTTACAGTGACTGGAATAGACTCATCCAGGATTGAAATGTTCCATGATTTATCCTTTCATATAATATATAAGATGAACCTTGATTTAATATGCTTCAATCAGCTATAGCTTCTAACTTCTAGATAAATCAATGAAATTACTGTATTTAATCACTTCTCTTCGTTTAAAATTAAATAACTCACATTGAGTATCACCGAAATAAGATGAAGAAAACACTTAATTTGCATGTCACTTTTCACTTGATGTGCACATTCATGCACTGCATTACAAATTGTTGTTAGACGCTGACAGGCAGAACGGAAGCGGCATATTGTCGAAACGCTAAATAAAAACTTAAGATAAAAATAGTATTAATTGAACTATTAACTTTTAATTCAATATTTATTAAAAGTTGCCAGTATACCTCTATTAGGGGATCGCTTTTATTTACTTGCTGAACTGCTGCTAGTAAAACTTGATAAATTACAATGTACGGAGAAGTAAGAGCTAAAAAAGACATTGTGCTAAAAATAGTTCTATTGGCATCCTCATTTGATGTATCGGATACGACAATACGATTTAGAAGGTTTATTAGCTCGGCTTCCAACCAATCACCATTGTTTATAAATGCTATTCCACATCATCAATTGGTTTAATCATAAAATACACGATTAGTAGGCTTTATAATATTAGATTTCATACATCACGTATTAAAATTTGAACTAACCGCTACGATTGGTTTCCATTGTTTTCAAGGCATTAACTTGTACTTCGGTTTGCTCAAAAAGCGATAGTTGCTGATAAGACTGAAGCAATATCTTTATCGTAATGAAAATTGTATTATCAAAAATAACATCAACAGCAACATACTGTACATTAGAAGAATCCATGAATATCCAGAGATATACCTCCTTAAAATATTGATTGCCAGATTCAAAATTTGTTCTAGCGTCGATATTGCGGTAGTCATTTAGTGCGTTAGATTTCACAGCAATATCAAACAGTTGTATGAAGTTGCTATAATCAACCATATTAATTAAAAAGATGTAAGATCCAATGAGCTAAATCTATCATCAAAATAAAACTAAGACATGGTATAATCAGGACCATCATGACTGCTGTGGATAATTATAATCTACAAGCGAAGATACGCATCTACCTAGCAGACGCAAGGAGAGTTCCATGTTGAAGAAAGCATTTCAAAACTCTGCGAATGAAAAATGAAGATAAAATCATAAAGTATGAAGTAAAATTTTTAGGTTGCCTGCAATTAGCTGGTATAAAAAACCTTATCTTAGAGCTTTCAACGTTTATCCATTCAGAGGAATTGTTTAGCAGCCATATTATTGAATCTAAAAGATTCGTCAGATTAAATATATTGCATCATCAAGTAGCAGTAAACAAGTTCTTCAATTATTTTATACCTGTAGAAGGTAACGAAGTCCCCTCAATTTCATTTAAAGAAGATTGCAATGATGCTTCATTCATGACTGTTATTTCTATTTTTTCCTTGCTGGGACTGTGATTTATAAAGTTTTGATCCTTGATGAAAGCAACCACTTCTGTTTCAGACAGCGGTTTCTCTGGCATACCATCTAATTTGTTATTAATCTATTATAGGCAATACAAATTAAGAGATATTGGTCAAAATTGACAAAAATTAACACTGAAATTGGAGAAAACTTTACACTCGTTTCTAATTTCCATGAAGAAACTTACAATTTCTTCCGTTTTAGGATCTAATGAAAGTGTAGAGTTATGGAATAACCATTTGTTAAATAATAATACACATAATAATTTATCTTTTATCGAGCTAAAATGATCTTCCGTTGTCCAAGAACTCAGATAGTGTAATATCTTCTCATACGTTGAGAGTACGAATGTTAAGGCAATCTTAATTTGCTGAAAAATTGCTACCCTATCAGGTCTAACATCGTATATATATTTACCATTGGGGCTATCATAACATATATTTGATTTCAAGTTTTGTAAAACGACGTCCCGATCATGATGTAAAATGTAGGATGTAGATTGCCGTTGCCTGCAAAGTTCACTAATGTTTTTAAGGTCTTCAACCTTTAGGCCCTTACTTTTCAATTCACTATCTTTGGCAGCAGGCGAGCTCAGCATCAAACCTGTTAGAATATCTTTAGCAACATACCTTTCTTCAATAGGTATGGAATTGATAGATTGTTGCTTTGCATCTTGTTGTATCCATAGGTTTATTAGAGCTATACAGTAATCCATTATTAACTCTACGACTTCGTGTCCAATATTACTATTGAATAAATAGTCGTTTCCTAACGAGGAAACGAGTTGGATCCACATGGGAAATTTGCTCAGTATCAATAACCTATTTTGCTTTGAGGTGATTTCTTTCCATTCTTGCAAAGATAATAGAAATAGCTTATAAATAAAGTGATTAGCGTTGATGAGATCCCTCTTATCAAATGTTGTTATCACAGCTTGTAAAAATTTCTTTGCAAAGGATTCATCGACGACGTTGACAGACTGGTTATCAAAGAATAATAATAAAAAATAAATACTCAGTGTAAGCTTTAGACATTACTGCGACACAACTATCTAACATCAGTGTGTGCTATAGTAAACATTGCAGGGCTTGTGCTACTGAATATACTGTTGTGAAATAAAAGTCGTCATACATTTCTATTCTATCCATCGTATCGTTTTTCATTCATTATTTAATTAAAGCATTTTTTGTAATTAACGCATGAGAACTGAAGTATCCTTGTTGAGTGCACTACGTTATCTCGCGAGCCTATGCATCGAGGAAGATTGCAAAAGCTTCGGCGAGGGTTTACACAAAAATGAAATTATTTTACGGCAAGATACTTACTTCGCATAGGAATAGCTCCCACCTTCGGTTTTTAACGATTGCAATATATAAATTTAGATCCAATTTTGGCAACATTGGAAATTTTACTCTAAAATTGGCCTGTCCGACTGTGACGGCATGATTGCAAGGAAATTGATTTGTAAATAACTCTTGGCAGATCCAAGCATGGACTAATCTTTCCAGACAATGCTTTTCAATAAATTTCTCCTGTTTCCAGACAACATCTACAATAGAATTAATGTCATTTGCGATAGTTGCTGCAATATCTGATATTTCATCATCCTTAAGTTTCTTCTCTAATTCTAGAGACGATTGATTGTAATAGACCGACTTAAATGATGATAAAATGCGGCTGGAAAGTTGAGCTGCTAGACGTTGCATAAAATTGTTATCGTGCATCATAACGAATAGAATGAGTGCTATATGTGTAGATCATCCAATACATTCCATGCCAAGATTCATTCTCTGGTAAGCTATTTTATCTCATGAAGGCTAAATTCTGATGAAATAATATATGCTATATAATCCTTTAATTTCTTGATATGCTCGTAGAACTAGTAGAATTAATGGGTCTTCAATCCGCGTCGGTGGGGCCACTGCTCCTCTACATTTGGTTCACTAGTGTAGCCACAACTCCGTCCTCACTAGACGGTACATAGTATGTTACCGTAATATTAGTATTATACTGTAAATGGACTAATGTGCTATCCTGGACCTTTGCAATAGATTACTGTCATGGTACGCATGTAACGCGTAGCAGGTACAAGTTAGTGTCGGGACTGCAAATGTCATAAAATGCAGGTAGATGCTTCTCACAATTTCTTCTTAGAAGTCCTTGCATTAGGCATCCCTGCTATAATTAAGTACATATATGAAGGTTTTGAGGATATTTTCTCTTAATTTTACTATCTTGAGATTATCGCCAGATTCTGGTCCATACACACAAATCCCTAGTTAAATGAATGAAAATATTCTGGTCTGCAAAGTAAGCGATTCTATCCGAATGACTGCTAATGCCCTGAATTAAGCCTCACAAAAGCCTTGCAACATTGTAATTATTAAATTTACATCTAGAATAATAAAATTATTTTGTGAAATGTCCATTTTTTTAAGAAAGAAAGAACCCTCTGAAGTACAGTAGTAACAGAATAAACTGTAGGTATAGACTCAATTGAAATAAGAAATTCAAAATAACTCATTCCATCCAAATCCGAGCTAAGTTGTACTACAGCCCTGGTACAGTATTGACCTTTCAATATTGGTCTTCCAGCAAGGATAACATTTTGTAAAACACCAGATTTTACTAAACTGAAGGGCAATAAATAACATAGGTAGCGGAAAGCTGCAAAACGATAAGATTAACAGCTTGACTCAGCTCGAACCGAAGAGGCAACATTTGCTTGAAACACGATCCAACCCTAACCCACCCGGCCTCAATCGATCCGATTCTTCTTCTGTAGATAAATTATTTTGTACAATATCGGATATTAATGTCAAGTTTACTGAGCCAACAATTTCATAACATTAATAGTAATAAACGTGCAAACATGTTGTATACAAGAGTGGAATGGCAAGGGATCATACTAGTCGAATTGTCTTTTTTTGTCCCTCGGACAGTCGAGGAATGGGCCGGAAAAATGGATCAAGAGGATAAGGTTCATCGCGAACAAGATTTATATAAAAATGGACATGGCAGAGATGAATGGGATACTATTCTACATCTTTTAAATAAATTTGCATTCAAATCATTTTCCTCTTTTGCACTTCGTACAATATCGAAATTCATTCTGATTGATTATTAACTTGGATTTTATATTTAGCCCCTTAGCAACTATGTCACAAGCATACAATTTAGCCGGCTTTCCAATACCATGGGTATGATAATATGCCCTCACGTTATAGATAATTACTTCAAACGACAACTTTAATATTGTCAAATTGTATCCTTATAAATAACAATATTCAATTGATTATAATATCTTAAATCATTAGACATGTATAAAATAATGTATACAGTAGTTCAAAGAAAATTATTTCGAACATTGCATTACCAAAAGATTTAAAAAGATAATTAATGGTAATCGCCTAACCAAATACGTAAGAAATGTAACAATAGCAATAGGAATAACAGATACAGATGAATATCATACTGTACAATGTGATCTTAGTAAATGAATATAGTATGAAAGCGGAAAAGCAATCTAATTTGGCAATATTTTACACTGTTCGATATACAATTTGCAGTTGAAATCAATTCAACGTACTATTAGTATACCTCAGAATCTTTCTTATATTGAAGTAACGATAAGTATCCAGATATGATTACTGTTAATCAAAATTATAGGAGATTTAAATTTTCTTTCAATTATCGCGTTAAACATTATGAAATGGTATGAAAAAGATAATATACAATATTTGAAGATGTATAAAATAACAATATTAACAGAAGCACCTTCTGTATAGGAAAGTACCTACTTCTATCCGTAAAATTTATAATTTATATAGAAATAGAAATATATATATAGTACCTTAAGTACCAACAGGATAATATAAGACTTAAACTACATTCAATTGCAATTTAATGTCTAGAACTTATGGTATAATACCTGCAATACCAATAATAATACCTTAACCATGAAGATGGAAAGGATAATCAAAAATAATAACTGGGTGGAATTCTAGCTAAACTATGATATCAATTCTACAAGACCCATAGTTGAACTTAGAATTTCCTCCGATGCACTATATAACAAGAGTACCGACTAATGATATTAGTATCGGATAACTGCACATAACAATGCACAGTTTACTGTACGATCTTGATTAAGTATCTTTTTTGAAAGACATTTTAAGATGCTAATAAATGTGACATCAGTATAACTTAAATTCATTTTAATTTCAATTATGTAATAATTACTTTAAAATGAAAAAAAAGCACACAACGACTATGTTCCTAGTTGTGCTGTCTGGCCAAATAGCTTTTCTTGTGCAAATAATGCCAGAAATGATAGCATAAAGACCAAATATAAGACTATGGTATCGCGTTGAATAACTTTACCACCAATCTGATAACCCACCGTGGGAAGGAAGTTATCTAAATATACAATGTATTTTCTGAAATTAAAATGTTGCATTTTTCGTTTATGTTGTACTTTGCCAAACGCCTTTGATATGCCACGCATTGTTGTAAGCAATTTTGCCGTCGTATATTTGGTCCTTGGCTGAGTCTCTGTTGATGGCTCTGGTTCTGTATCTTCATTTTCGCTTTTTTCACTAATTTCGTCACGATTTCTCTTCAGACTGAGCTTTTTCCATACATTAGTTTTCGAAACCGATAAAGTTGACGATGTTCCTTCTTCACTAGACGATCGTAGGACAGGTGCAGTCGATTTTGGATTACCAGCTTCAGGATTTGTTTTGCTCTTGTTGGAAGTTTCATTAGTAAATTGATCATTGCTTATCCTAACTTGTGCCGTGGTAATGTTGCTACTGTATTCGTCAGGATCGGATTTAATTGAAATTAAGGATTTGATTGAAACTTTCTTCGATCCTTTCTTATTCGACGATGATGGGCGAGATATATCATTAGTATCGTTTAGGGATTCAAGACTTGGAGGTCTGCTATGCGGGCGTTGATCAATAAAGCGAGTCATTACGTCTACTGGTTCTTTATCGTCAGAGAAGATGCCAGCCGTTGGTAGCGAATTAAAAGATTGTGATCGTACCAATTCCTTAGATACTTTATTAGTCTTTATATTTCCATTAAACGATGATTGTAACAATTTTTCTCTTAAAAAATCAGCATCTTTGGGCAAACCATGAGCAAATTGTTCTTTAATCTTGCTAATAGCATCGGTCGTAGAATCAACTTCATCGACTTTTGGCAATTCATTTGGAAGAGTAGAAGGGATACCGTGTGATCCAGTCAATGAACCTCTGGAATTACTTTGGCCTCCTAGTGAAGGTGATTCACCAAGCGGAACAGATTCTACTCTTCCAGAGCTGGAATGGCGTCGGCTGGTTCTCAGTGGCGCTGATAGTTTAATAGGGCTATCAATAGGCGGTAGTAAAGTATTCAATGCATCACCTTTCGTGGCAGGAGCAGGATGCAAAAATTTCTCGTTTGATAAATTAAATTCATTTTCAACCGAATATTCCTGAGGTGCTTCCTGGTCTTCTGAATGATCAGATTCGACACTGCTAACTTGAAGGATGCCCTTGCCTACCTCATTATCTTTGGGGTGCTCTTCTTCATTATCAGATTTATCTAGTATGTCCGGGTCTACATAGCTTGATGGCGGCTCAATAACAATTGTTGAAGGAAGCTTTCTGAAAGCTGCTTTTGGAGCGGAAGAATTCGATTTTTCGTTACGATTTTTAAGTGACAATTTACCTTTTCTGCGGCGAACAAATGAAAATCTACTCTTCGTAGATCTTTCATCGTCTGTTTCTTCTTCTTCCATCTTTTTTAAATACGTGATCTCTTCTTTCGGATAGATTTCACTACTGGCAATCTCGGGCATGGTGACAATTGGAAAATGTGGGGGCATAATAAATCTCTTATCCAAAACTAAGAAATCTCTTTCTTTTTTAGTTTTTAATTTTTTGCGCTTGAAAACACTATTAATTCGCTCTCTCATAGCAGTGAAATATGATTTGCCATCCGATTCATCGTCTTCTGATTCTTCTTCGCTATCCTCCTTCCTTTCCACCCAAGCTTTAACAACAGTAACGCGATAATTCCGATAAACGCTTGTAACCCATGCCGACAGTAATAACATTGACAAGGATATTGTACCAGGAACGACAGCAAACCACATATAAATGGCGAATACTTTCATGTAGAAAAAGCTATACATATTGAGTACAAATGATACGCTGCTGCTGACCATGAGCATTGTCATAACGTGCTATAATATTACAAAAGATGAAAGTATATCATGCGTTAGTACTTAGAATTTATACGGTATACGGAATTTTATAAAATACGTAGAATATTAATCAATAAATTCGATAAAAACACATTAATATCAATATAAAACATATTCTCCATTACATGGTCATGTAACAAAACAGTTTCGATGGAGGTAAATATGATTATAGACCATTGAAAGCATTATTTGATACAACAATACTTGTATGCTTAAATATTCTTAAGGGAATGCTCTCTACTTTCAAGCTATCTTGTATTTTAAGTCAAATATAATGAAATTTCAAATTCATATAAATATTTTTCTAATAATTAAATCACATAGTACTACTACTAGAACTCTGAATACTTTGTAAAAACACAGAACTGTATTGTTTTTAGCTATTGCTTAATCAATCGCTTCGTTGTTGCTATTATTATTTGTTTTGCGATTTTTTATGGATTACTAGATACACTATCCCATGCATTTTAGTAGTCTATAGCTTACTTCAAGGAAATAAATTTTTATTAATAAATCTGAATACTGCACAGACACTGTAGTATTATTTTTATAAAATAAAATCAATTTATGGATTCTATCTCGAAGTAACATAATATAAGATTATTGTTTAAATTGAATCTAAATTTTTTAATGTTTATCATAATATTTCCACTGTCAATAAAAGTTCTATCCCAGTACAGAATTATTATTTTGCAGTATTGAATATTAAAGTATGGGGATTCTCAAGGAACAACAATTCGAATTTATCAATCTCCACATAAATGACATTAACATTTCATTATATTATTAAATCACATGTGCTTTTCTCCATTTTAACTTTATATGCAAATCAAACAGGAGTTTAAATCACTAATAGCACTTACAGTTCCACTTTTAGAGGCATCCCTTATAAATCTTGCTCTGTTAGATATATCAGCAACCGCTTGCTGAAAAGTATAACTGCCGGTATGTGATTTCAACTTTGGCTTGACTTGTTCTAATAGCAATAATAATTATAATTAGTTTGGGGTTGTCAATAAGGCGGTATAATATTACTATATCATTCGATTTTTGAACAGTAGGATACAATACAACATTAAGTACTAATATAGAACGCAATACAATAAAAATGGACTAATTATCTACCTGTATATCACCAACAAAAAAAGTATATTTAGTCATATCAAAATGAGATAAGTATATAATGCTATTATACCTTGAAATTCAATCATAGACATTCCAACAAGAAATAGTAAAACAAGCTGACATAAATTAAATACCCAATAGCCAGATAAGACATGTAAGAGTGAAAAAAAGCGCACTGCACTTAACGTATCGGATACCCAATTTAAACCAGTCATATTAACTGAAGATAAGGCTGGAATTGATGAAATATTAACGGTTAAAGCATTATCGATAGCATAGCATAGGTATTGTCCTCCAGTACTGAAAAGTCCAACAAATGGAATAATAATAGGAAGCGCCTAAATGATAAATAAATTTGTACAGTACTTAGCATATCCGATTTATAATTATATAAAGGATAAAAACAGAAGGACTAAGCGAAATTATGATGTGTTAAAATTATAAGATAATATAGATTATTATTTTCGCTGCATAGTGCGATTAAATGTCATTAAAGCAAATTTTTACTACTATCTTTATGAGACAAAGAATTAAACTCAGCAGTATATTTTTTTAAAATAAATACTAACGAGGATAATATATTTCTATAGTTGTAATCACCTTTGATTTGTTGTTATCGTGGTTTATTATAAGAATTATTAATTAACTTATTAAGAAAATATACCGTACTTATAATTTTTTTTGTACGTAACTATAAAAGAAAAAATAATTCAAACTTAAGACATAATATATAGCACTAATTTTTTTCTGCCTTCTTAAAGTATCATTAAGACGCGGACTACTATGAATAAACCCTTTTAATATATATATATATACATTTTGAAACAAACCTTGCACACAAACGATGTAATTTCAATAGTTTTGAAATACGTATAGCCTCCTATCGAATCATCACGTAAAGTTCTTAATGCCACGGCAACCCAAGGTACAGTTCTCGTTACTGTCCAATATGAAAGAGTGCAAAAAGCTACAAAAAATACACCTAATGCTGGACCCCAGGCTGATTGATAAACTGCAAAAGCGTCGTAAAAATCGAAGGAAAAATGCAGCGTCAACGAAAGACACCACACGGCTAAACCAAAGTATCCGTAATATCCATTATACTCGTAGTTGGTGTCGCCGATGAAAGCACAGACATAGTGTAAAATTGCAACACCGCGTTCTAGATCACGGCTAACTTGAGCTATCTTCTCTTCTGGATCTTCGGGACCCTTGCGTGACTTGGATCCACTTCTCCATGACGGCTTAATTTTAAAATTAAATTTACTTTTTGTTCCTTCTCCTGCTGAATTTGGAGTGCGCGGCGTTATGTTATCTCCTAAACCTAATACTTCAATGCTTTTCCTTCTATAATTTAATCTATTGGTGTTTGCTTCAAGGGACATATTTTGTAATTTGTTCACAAATTATATATTATATCGAATTGAAAAGATACAGTACGATTTCACCGTTGTCGATATGCTAACGACTGGTGTAGAACAGATATCGTTCTAGTTTAGATCAAGCGGTAACGGAATTTTTTCGCCTTAAAATAAAATTAAACTCCAACACCTGTGCCGTTTAATATCGTTAACACTTGCAATTAGACTTGAGTTCGACGAAAATTTAAGGAGAAAAGAATTTGTTGTGTAATTAAGTTAAAATAATCGGGAATGTGCAACGCTAAATTCTTGACGTAATTAACGAAATAACACCATTGTCAGTAATACCATTAGGTAGCAGCCATCTATATCAAAACAGGACAAAAAATATAGCTTTTAGGAAACAGAAATATAAGGTAGCCATAACTTTACGTTTATTAAGGGACCGTCAACATACTCGTAAACCTTATACGACTCTTTTAAAAATCATTATAAGGTAGAAAAGATTAGGGGCGAATTATTAGTTCAAGGAGCGCAGATATTGTCAGGGAGGGAAATTTACCAACGAATACACGATCTTAACTATAGTGCAAGTTTTTTTATTTGTTTTCTATACAAGGCAAACTAGGTTTCTTTAATTCTATACGAAGTTTATCGGTAGGAGTATATATATATTAGTAAAATTTTTTTGGCCCCTTTAGCATCGAATTCAGCTCAGTAAAAACTCACTGTTTTCAGTACAACGTTGTAACTCAAGACAAGTTATTAATCGGTTGTTGAAATTTATAGTCAATGTAGTATGTCACCAAGTCAAGTTGAAAAAGTTATTCTATCTTTGTAATACATCGTTCTATCTACTGTGCAACGGTAATTAAACCTTTAAAATTACTTCTACATGATTTTATGAGCAATTATAAAACTCTTATTGTAATCAAAATACGATAAATCTCGATTTGCTAATAAAGCCCATTGCAGTGTTTTTTTTTTTATCATGCGTAATTCCAGGGATAGTAGTCAGGACCGTATCACAATACGGAAACTAATGTTTACGCGGTGTAACTACTAGAGTCAATTGTAAGTCACGAAGATATATAATTCATGAACTGGCTTAATACAGCGATGACTTTGGTTAATTGTCACGATCGTTTACTTACAAACTGAATCTGTACTTTTTAAAAATAACTATTTGGGATGTACAAGCATACAGTAAGACAGACTGATTTATCACGGCAAATCTTCACCTGTTAAGTCAAAGTAGTCAATTCTCATTTTTAGCTATAAACTACGTAATTGATTACGTTAAAAAAGATGATATAGAATAGCCATTTTATTTATTATTTCAATATAGTTACGGTACAATTTTGGAAGACGATATAAAAGGATTAATAGTAGATAATACTATCTAGCAGGCATTGATTTTATTCATAGTTTTATTTTAGTGGTGTTTTAATGAATTTTTAGCGCTAGATTTCAATCGAATTATATACTTGTCAAGCACTAAATTACAAATTAAAATACGTCAAACAAAAAAAGTGTGGTTGGTTTATTGGTTACGGAAGCACGCTCTAGGTATTACTTATTAGTACTTTTATTAGTACTTTCAGAGAAGTTTCTATTTACTGCAATGTACATATCGCTTGTCGATTGCAATGGTGGAAAGTACGATAGCATTTAGTATCCTTTTCTATATCTAAAAATTGCTTGCAATGATGGAATCGTTTATTAAATTAAAAGACTTACCGTAGGGTTCACTTTATGCCTTCCAAAAGCTAATTCAGATTACCTCCCTATGAGATCACTATTAACACATAGAACGGGCCTGATACAGCACTTGGTGATGAAATCATCGGCAATCAAAAACTTGCTCCGATAAAAATGATTTTCTTTGCAGGAAAATTAGTACATATCCAAAACAACAACAGCTGGTAGATTTGTATTTTCTTAATCCTGGCTAGAAAAATGCGATTTAACAATTTATTCTAATTTAATTGAAGAGTCAATTTGTTCACGTCAATATCTTGGGGTTATTTTCTCAATTAAAATGTTGTTCTGTACCGTACAGTAGAATGATATGAGATGAAATATCAGATGGAGCCAGTGTCTACATCATATTATTATGCCCAATAGCATGTATAGTCTAGTTGTATAGGCTTTATTTTTAACCCTCCAACTAATTCAGAATGTATTTTATAGCACCATTAAACTTGTGTCGCAAACAAATACAATATCAACAATAGCGCTTAATGCGATATGAATATATTAATTCTAATAACTAACAGCTAGCCAATCATAGCTAATATTCATTTTTCTTTATCTTCATTGATATAAAGTGGACTGTGAAAAGCGTAATAACGTAATAAGTCATGATTTCTTCAGTCATGCAAATTAGTTATTACGTAGTCAAGGAAAATGGACTTCTCAGAGCAGGAAATAGTTCAACGCCTATAAATTCTTACAAGGCAACTACAATAATATATTTGTTTACGGTTATTTATTTACCGAATCACGTTGGATCACTTTGCAACATGCGGTACCGTATCGTACTGGTACTGTACTGGTACTGTACTGGTACTGTGTTGGGACTGCATTGGGACTGCATTGAGACTGCATTGGGACTGCATTGAGACTGTATTGAGAATTTGAGACCGCATTGAGACTGCATTGAGACTGCATTGAGACTGCATTGGGACTGCATTGGGACTGCATTGGGACTGCATTGAGACTGCATTGGGACTGCATTGGGACTGCATTGGGACTGCATTGGGACTGCATTGAGACTGCATTGGGACTGCATTGGGACTGCATTGGGACTGCATTGGGACTGCATTGGGACTGCATTGGGACTGCATTGGGACTGCATTGGGACTGCATTGGGACTGCATTGGGACTGCATTGGGACTGCATTGGGACTGCATTGCGACTGCACAAGTCCGCGCTGATTCAGAAAAACTTTACTGTAGACCGCTGGACCCTATTTTGACGTACTGTACAGTACAGTACAGTAAAGAGTGTGTTCCACCTTCATACAGTACGATGCACTGTCGTACTGTAGGTAATTGTACTGTACTGGAAGTACAATTACCTGGTGACTGGTCAGCGCCCTAAACGGGACAATCTCTACTTTGGGGCGGCTCTTATCCTTGTGGTGATGCACTGATGTTGTTTGTTTTTTTGGTGATACTTATTGACGCATAGATTACGATCGATCGAGTAGTAATTATAGAATTCAATATGACGGTGCGCTCGTGATCGATGCGTCAATAAGTATACCCCGGAAGAACAGTACACTGCGTGTTGCTACTGCTTCATAGTCAGATATCCCCCCATTCGATGTACCACCACGGTACCCCTTTGGTCATACAGATATTGAAAGTTCTCTCTATTTTTTCATAAATTAAACTACTTCGTTGAAAGTAAACTATTATACTGATGCATTATACGCGTACTAAATACCTTTATAACATAAAATTGGGAAATTAATCCTATTCTTGGATAGCACAGACCGAAAAAAAAGGTTAACGTGTATGAAATTTGGCCATTTTTAAGTAGAATAATACTGCCCTCCAAGTAAACATTAACTTTCAATGACACTAACTAGTGTTCGATTTTGGACAAGGATAACTAAAAAACACCCGATAAAATAATGAATTACACAATTTAATGTGCTATAAAATGATATCTTTTAGGTAGCTTATGCTCGAGAAATATTAAAGCAAATACTCAATTTTCCATTTTGGACAAGGATAACTAAAAAACGCCCGATAAAATATTGAATTACGCAATTTAATAGGCTATAGAATGATATCTTTTTTGTAGCTTATGCTTGAGAAATATTGAAAAAAATACTCAATTTTCGTCTAGGAATACTATGTACAGTACTATACAGTATTGAGTACTCTACTTCTTCAGTGGACTTCATGAATTATAGTATTAATATTGTAAAGGTTATTGTATGCAGATGCATGACTGTGAATGAGCATTTACAGACTTTTCCCCTTTTCCCAGACACGATCAGACGTCTCGTAAATAAAAAAATAAAAAATTGATTTCGCCCACTATACAGTGGGACTATATCATAATGTGTAGGATTCATTGATTTAGTACTGCAACTTCAAGTACTAGATCGATTGACATGGACGGCACATCATATGGTGTATTGGATCAGTGCTATCTTAAAACTGTCAAAAAAAGTCGTAAATGATTAAAAGGATAACCGGTTATGAGAATTTGTATCGTGCTGAACCTGAATGCTGCTGCTTGTACTAAAATCGCTAAACAACTTAAATAGGGACTGGCATACACTGCTGCACTGCTTCGACTAGAAGAAATAAAGTGCGCCAAGACTTTTTACTACCGTCTTACTACGCAAATTGCCATAATTATGTACAATCTTAAAAATGATCATTCTAATGAATTAACAAGGCTTACTCTATACAAGCACTTAATATGTAATTATAATCAACCATCGATGAGGTATTTACGCGTACCATATTTTTATTACAAAATACAGATAAAAGTAATATTGTAGAGGAGATCACATATTAAATGTTTCCTTAAAAATTGAGATAAAATGTTAAGTTCCAATCTATATAGACTTGGAGGTTTGATGTACTAATGAATATTGCCCTAGTTTCATACATGCAAATACAATGACCATTAAAACACAACTAGTCGATCGTATGTAAAGATTCATGTGTAAAGTAATTCATGATTATTTAGCATTTGTAAAATCACCATCTAAGAAAACTTTATCTTCAATTAACTCAGATTTTCTTCTTCATAAGATCGTAACCCGATAATATTTAATCGTATAATACTATAGTTATATACCCTGCTAAATCTACGCAACGAATTCGCGTATAGAACTACTAATAAGGTGATAATAGCTACAATAGCATTAGATATTACTGAAATGGTTAAAGACTATGCTGGTACCTATGACAGATCGACAGAAAATTAAATCATGAATGGAAAACAAATTTACTAGTGATGTAGAATATGCCTACGAAAAAATGCAGGCCAATACATTGACGTAATTCATGGCAAAAAATGAACTTTCCCACTTAGCATTACCAATACCGAAAAAGAACATATTCGGGGTACTGTAATTATATCAAATAACTTATACAGTGTACTGTATAAACATACATATTATCTTGTAATAGCATGTATATTTACAAAAAATGTCTACTTTCAAAAAGAATCAAATGATCAATTCATCAACAACTAATGATGTGCTCGTAATTGAATTCGTATAATCATACATAGTACATCGTCTTTGGCTGCTACGAGTATCATCAATTAGTCCTTTCGAAAGAGTACCCTCACAGATGATTATCGAAAGCTTGGCAAACTTCCACAAACACTTCATCCGGAGTTCCCTCAGCGGAAACCTTAACCCACAAGAAGTAAACAAATTTAAATCCAGTTAAGAATTTAATCTTTACTGTTATAATGTAAACGATGTGCCTACACAGTACATACATATCGTGCGCGTATATGAAAAAGAGTATTCAACCTACTGCACTTACAGTCATCAATTTTCCACTATCACGATAATGTTCTACGGCTGGCTGTGTCAACTCATGAAAAGTTTTTAGTCGTAATTTGATGGTTTCCTCGTTATCATCTACGCGACCAGATGTTTTAGCTCTTTCTAACAATCTCGAAATCATGGTATCATCAGAGCATTCGAAATAAAGCATAGCTCGGCACTCTGTTACATCGGAATCAAATTGAATTCCCTGACTAAGTTGCCTAGGGTATCCATCAATTATGTAACCATTTTCGTTCTTTATTGAAAATATCGCGTCACGTAGCAATTCCAGTACAATATCCTATAAAATTTACAAAAATTTGCACTTGTCAAAAAGAATTGAAGAATTATATGTAAATCAAATTCCTGACATTATCTATCAGCTGTATAACACCACTATGTAATTGTGAGAGTAAAAGTACTGGAAGGCCTTAATAGTTATACGGTACGCTAAAATTGCTAGTGCGATAATAGTAAAGTAGATAACAATGGTTTGATTAGAAAGTGTTTTTGGTATTAGCATTACATCTGATACAAGTTCTCCCTTTTCCATTAGTTGAGTTAATTGCTCTCCTCGTTTAGAACCACTCTTGACTTCAGCACGTAACAAATCACCTATAGAAAGATGAGCAAATCCATATTTTTCTACAATATTCTTGCATTGTGTCCCTTTACCGCATCCAGGTCCACCTATATCATATCAGTATATATATATAAGTACGAAGAGGTATGATTAATTAAAGAAAGTAATGACTAGAAGTCATCGCTGATTTATATAACTTTAAGAAAAGTAACTAAAATATAAATTTAAGGTAAATACAAGTTACCAATAACAAAGATGACATTATTAGGCTTCCAGACATCTTCCTGTGTCTCTTTAGTCTCTTCTACCTCTTTAACAGGTTCAGCATTTAGCGAATTACAGATTTCAGTAAAAACTTCATCAGGGGAACCTTCAGCAGATATCTACGAGGTAGTATTAGGAATAGTTACAGCATCGACGGCTTTATAAATGATGCACATAAAAACTAACTCGCTAATTTCAATCATATCTACTGAAACATTTTCATTGACCCACGTATAAGGGATTAATAAAACAATTACTTTTTCACTAAAATGTGGGTAAGTCAGTTCACATGTTATACCTTGTTTAGCACTTCTTTATCCTGATAGTAATCGGTTACAGCTTCAATGGAATCACGGAACGTCCCTAGCCTAATCTTTAAGGCCTCATCGTTTGCGTCGTTACTGCTAGCTAGTCGCTCAATCATAGTATCATCTGAGCAATCGAGATAAAACACGATCTGGCAGCTAGCTATGTCAGATTCAAACTTTGCACTCTGGCTCAATCGTGACGGGAAACCAGAAATTAAGTAACCGTTGGGATTCTGATTTTGCAATATTATATCTCGCATTACATCTACCATAATATCCTGTATAGAAAAGCAGAGTTATAAAGGAATAATTACTCAGTTTGGGCGTCAACTAATGTACTAATCCAATAAAAATGGGGAAAAAAAGATGACCTACATCAGAAGCAGATTGCCCTTGTTCGGCACTTTGTTTCAAAAGTCTACCACGTTCGGATTGTTGCTCTATCTCAGCTCTTAACAGATCTCCGTACGAAAGATGAGTGTAACCATACTTCTCTACAATACGAGTGGCTTGAGTCCGTTTACCACTGGCAGGACCACCTTTTTAAATCGAAGGAAATAAAACGGTTTTGTTTGCTATAAATTTCTATCGCAAGTCCAAAAACTTTCAAATAATACGGCATTAGAAGCTACATGACTAGCAGGCAACAGTAAGAAGCAAACATTCCATTATTGATGACGTATTATTGTGGTCTAATGATCATGAAGCTTAAATGTGATCTCCAAAATCGTCCAGCATAACAAAAAAAGTTTAGTAAATACTGTACTGATGTACTATACTACAACTAGTCCCTATACGAGTTTGTACAGTATGCAATAAAAAAATTGTATTTCTGAAGTGCACACTGCACAATATAAACTACAAGACTACACGCTACCCTCTTACCTATGATAAAGATGATTTTAGCAGATTCTAATATTTCCTTTTCTCTTTCCATCGAAGTTTGCTCATTCGCTTCTTGTTCTGCGACCACTTCCTAAATTTACAAATTCGTATTCCAGTAGGATGTCAGCTCCGAAATATCTTATTTATTATTATTGATTTGATTTGATTTTATTGTATTGTCTAGACCAGTGTTGTGTCGACAATGGTATACAGTAGGACCGAGACAATAGCAATGGCATCGGGCAATGGCTTAGGGCAACGGCATCGGGCAATGACATCGGGCAATGGCATAGGGCAATGGCATAGGGCAATGGCTTAGGGCAACGGCATCGGGCAATGGCATCGGGCAACGGCATCGGGCAATGGCATAGGGCAATGGCATAGGGCAATGGCATAGGGCAATGGCAAAGGCAATGGCATTAGTATGCCATACTGCCAGCTATATGCGAGATTACGTGCTAATGTCATTCTTGATGTTCAATTCTCATGCATTACTGAAATCTTATGCTCTAGCTGTATGCCTGAGGGTAGACTACAGTAATCAGTAAACTCCATTCGTAGTCCGCTTGCTATTCAAGTTAGTTACTACTGTATCGGGTACAGATTGAAATCTAACTGTGCTTGAGCTGCTGTAACTACTTACTATGTCATTGATGCACTCCTAGTCTACGTCTACAGTAGACTACATACTGTATGTCGTGAAAAACTTTACGGACGTATAACATACTGTATACTCATATTTGTACACTTTATACTGCAAGCGTGTATGAAAGCTTCGGTACTGTACCTCTAATGGACGGCCCTCACCACCTTGTACGTTGGATTCTGCAGCAACAATTTCTTCTTCCATGACTTCATTCGATATCATTTCTTTTGCTTCTTCCTACAGTCATTTTTACAATACAGTGTATAGTGAATCCATGCCAATATTGTTGGTTGTTAAATAATAATAATATACAGTATATTGGATCTAGATTTGTGTTTATCATTCAAGATGAAATGGGCTTATTCTATTTATGAGCATGATAATCCCTAATTTGATTGATATTATATCCTGCATTTTAAAGTATATCGGTAGTACTAGATATAATTAACATACTGTAAGCATAGCAGTACATATTCAGATAAACACTGTATCGCATAAATGTAAAACATAAACATCCGCAATACGCGGATGATGAAATATTGAATATTTGTGCTGTAAATTTATTCTATATTGTACTACCAAGGCATAATTTAAGAATTTAAAATTTACGGCGAGATTCAAATAGCGGTAAGAATATTCTCATAAACGAACTTGTGAAGTCTCCATGTTATCTCCAGTTACGGAATTAGCCACCAAAGTAGTCTCTTCTGGTGCGGACGGTTCGATCTTGGGTTCTGCCCCTTCTGCCATTATCTCCTGTACAGACATATCATATAATTTAGGGATCATTAATTTCTTAGAAGAATAACAAAATGCCGCCATAAATGAGATTATTATTTAATTCTATAGGGCATAGGTATTCCATGATACTCTACTTAAGAATGGAAATACTAAAATACTAACGTCTAGCGATCGTCCGGTATCGCCACCAATAAGATCTCTTTGTTCCGGAATGACCATCTCTTCTGCAGATGCCATTGTTGTGTCATGCCCTATAATTTATAAGATATTATATTTTAGCATATCAATCAAATTCTATACACATCATATATATATATATATATATATATGCGCTCGTATGTACAGTAATATGAATATGGCTAGGCAATAAAATCGGAAGCTACCCAACACCGTATATCGTTTACCGCAAATCTATGAATCTTATTTCATCACCGAATGATGTTATCCTTACATTATATACACATAGATTATGTATATTTAATAGCATCTTATATGAGTTATCATGAGTAATTTATCTTAAAATGATTACTATTAACGATTGAAATGTGTGTATGCTAGTATCGATTAGACTTTAAGGAAAGAGGTACTGCCTCGTACAAGCTCTGCCTAAAGAAATCCTACGAACAGCATCTCCCGGTACGATACTCATAGACATTAGACACTGTATTGTCTATTTTTACCGACTTATCCTATAATTATACATTGGATTACCATTTAAATTGGAAGGTTGAAGATCAGGAGAAAGTTTGCCATCAGGTTCACTTAATATTTTATCTTCAGTTACTGCAGCTTCATGCGGGGAATCTTCCATTACATTTGTATCCAGGGAATTGATGAGTGCCGTAGCTGCGATCGCTGCACATGTTGGCTCCGCCATAACAATATTAGCAATATCTTCGATAACATCATCGATATCACGATCGACGTCCACCTAATCGCAAATTTTAGTGCGAAATATTGTTTATTTTAATGATATCTACCAGAATATGCAATAACAACTATAAAGATTAAAATTTAGTTTGGATTTCATTACTGTCATCCGAGAACTAGTTCTAACCTGTCTAACTTTTCCTAATGAATTATAGTAGTTGATCACGGGGACAGTAAATTGATCATAGAGGTCCAATTTACGTTTAATATTATCCACAGAGTCGTCTAATCTATCATTGAATTTCACTCTCCTTTCAAGGCGTCTTTGCATTCTTTCAGGATCTGATTTCAGATCTATTAAGAATGCACATTCCCCAACCTTAAAAAAGATGAACAGAACCGATTGCTCGACAAATGCTAGCTAATAAAATGACATTATTTTAGTTTAATCCATAGTAGTCCCTTACTTCCAACTCAAATTGTTTTGCTTGACTCAAATCTCTTGGAAATCCTTCAATAACATAGCCCTGGTCATTGTATAGTTTCAGCATTACGTCTTCAAGAATTTCAATAACAACATACTGTAAAATGTAAAAGTAAGAAATAAACATACTACCGTTAGTGAAGTTGTTAAATGCCAATTAAAGCTTATGAAATGAAATAGCTATGAAATGTTGATTTCCTGCATTTTACTACAACCGAGACAATTTTTAATTTCATAGAATACTAAAATGATTGCTTAACATATTAATATAGTTCACAAGAAAATTATGTCATGCGAATGTTTGAATCATCCATCACCTGCGGAACTAGTAAGCCATTCTTCATGGCTTCTTTAATAATGATACCAGCTTCTGATTTTTTTTCTACTTCTTCCCGCATGATATCACCAATTGACAGATACGTAAGTCCAAAACGATCTTCAATACCTTTGCAAACTTCTCTCTTTCCTGATCCAGGGCCTCCTAAATTACCATATAGCATTGTGGGTTATGATTAGGAATATAGTGATGTACGACTATACCGATTCAAAGAAATCCCTACCCTGAACAAATATATATGTTGTATCTTTGGTTTTCGGGAAACTTTTAGAAATAGGTGGTAGTGGCTCTTTTCCTTTCATATCTAAATATGGTGCTTCAGTTTCGAACATCAGATCAGCATCATTTCCATTAAATGGTTCACTTAGGTTTCCGCCTTTTCCTCTTTCGATATTAGGTAAAGGCTTAAGAAAAGAGCTCCACTGTAAGTCCTTTTCACGGTCATCTTTTATTTTCTCCAAACAATCCGATAAAAAATCAACATGATTGGTTGGACGATTGTACATCAACCCAGCTAATAAGCTCTAATCGCGTTAGGAAAGCAATGACGATTATCAGTATGAATTTAATATAGAGTCAATGAATGGATTGATAGTATCAGATATTTGAAAAATATTCAAAGCTAACTAAGCTCATCTATTAATGTAATATCTCAAGAGCTAGTTGACTCGCCGTTCATGAGCTAAATAATAAGTTTAATTTATAGATTTATAAAGAACTTTCATGTATAGATTGAAAATTGCGAAAGTTTTTTAGCAAGTTAGAGATGTATGTTATAAAGCTTTATGAAAGCTTAATTTTTATAGAGTCTACTATTTTTTAAAGGTTTATGCTTTCATCACATAAAATGCAGTATAGGCGTTGTCATAAGTTTTCTGCTTACAAGGCTTCAGTATTTTAATTGACTTCAATATCATACGTATAAAGTCTATCAAGCTAAATTGTTATGCATCATCCTTATATCTAATGCATATTTCTTTTTGCTTCATTTGTACTTACTAATCATGCAGCATCCGTAGACTAATGAATATAATTGTGCTTGTAAATTATTATTGATATCAATAGTACAGAATGTGGCTGTTGGTTAGTACTGCGGTTCAACAAAATTTGGATCCGTGGCACAAAGTGCGACTAAATTGCCATAAATGATACGTACGGATCATATATTGTTATGAAACACTTTGTTTTGTATTGCTTAAAGATTAAAAGGAGACATCATTTTCAGAAAATTGTCACGATAATCGAAATTATAGTATACATGATATAGTTATGAGAACAGCGAATGTAATAACTTTGATTCTGATAGAAAAAATGATTGCATTAATAAACCTAGACGATCTATAGTTTCTTGCATTATCAATTTTAAATATTTGAGCTCAGACTGCATTTCACTTTGCTAAACTATTCAATTGCCCATTTATTATATTGATCAGAGAAATAGTTACGATCATAATTTCAGCTTTAGTAGGTTGCAAAGCAGGGTGAAATTACAAAGCGAAATTTAGCGTACGTATGACGAAGTACTAGTACACACGTAGGTCCAATATTTATAATCTTCATTATGTGGTATAAATGGACGATAAAAATTTATAAATGATGCGAATATTATAATGTTATATTTTATTCGATTATGACTTGCTAGCTTAACTTAACAGAAATTAGTAGGAAGTACGGTATTTACTTGTATTTAACATATTAACAGGAAGATTTTTGTTCGAACCTCGAATAGCTGAGGAATCTTCTTAGATTGTAAATATTTCTTTGCATCTTCGGAAGTCATGCTTTAAAATCTTCGACTTGATTTGATCGCCTGATAAGAAATTTAAACTGCTACTTTCTGTATCTGTACTCTATCGCCAAGATCTGATACAGAACACAACTTATCTCGTCGATGACGGTTGCTACGATGTTACAGTATTTGCATCAAGTGCTTTGGGTGTCCAAGGTATATGTGATATCAATATCAGAAATACGAATAATGCACTACTACTCATATACCCTAGTATCTGAAAACAGACAAATGATATACTCTAATACGCAATATACTTCGCGTTCAAATTTTATAGTCAATACTGTTACAGTTGCTGTGTTGCCGTGTTGTGTATGTGCCTACTATTTATTTATTTAAATTAATACACATTCACTACCGTTGTTACGCTACGCACTTTCTTTATTCCTTTTACAATTAATTAATCGGTATGCCGTAGTTAACGTGACCACAGTAGGAAAATTGAGAGAAGCTGCAGGCTGTATTGTGCACTTGGCAGACAGATGCAAAAATCATTTTAGGTTGCTATCCACAGTATATATTGTACTATGCTCTAGCTGTTGTTGTAGCCATAGCCTAATGCTGCTGACTGAATTGATAAATCGATCAAGATTACTGATAAGTATAGTATTATGGATTGCAACTGATGATGCGAGTGTTTGTATACTTTACCTTATCGTTACCATAGCAATGCGTTTCTCACTACGCATGCTTGGCTATTGAACGACTATACATGCAATCTTACTGTCTGTATGTCTGTACCGTGGAAGAACGTTTAGCTGTGGCACAGTACAGTATGGGAGATGAAAATTAAGAGGAGAATCAACTTCTTAGAAACAAGTAACGAAGTGATAACCGTGCACATGGAAGACAGTAAGAAGATTGCAGTAGAACTGAATTTCTTAATTGACTAGCTCAATGAAGAAACACAGAACTGTACAGTAAGTGCTACACGGATAAAATATAAATAAATACAAGGGTAGAGTACAGTACTGTACACCTTCTGCAGTCTACAGTACAAACCTCAGAGGGGATTTTAGTGTACAGTGCAGTACTCTACACGGTACAGTATACTGTACTGTACGTACTGTATGTAGTTCTGCTTTACCTCGATTTCGAGGCAAGCCTGGTACTATACTGTACTGTACTGTATAGTACTGTATACCTGCAGTACTATAGGTCCAACAAGAAGCGAAAGTCATTACAACTTGCAATGCACAACTTTGTCGTATAGCATTCTTGGACATACTATGGCTATGAGCCCATGACCTTAATTTACAACAAATAGTAAGATTTAAGGTTACAGGGAATCGGTTAATTAATATTTTTACATATTTCCTGCTTAATTTCCAGAGAATCCGTCCTAAAATCGAATTGTACCTGACTGTTGTATTTCTCAATATCCAATACTGGTTGTACCATGGCATCATTAATTTCTAGAATAAATCGTCAATTCAATTATCAGTTATCGTGGTCAACAATAATTTTAACCTACTTTTTAATTACTATTATAATCCTTTACGAAGTACATGTAGTAGTGGTATGGTATCCTTTCATTGATACTCCTTTTCTATTACATTTACTCTGGCTAAGCTTTTTAGCTGTTCATATCTATATCAACATCTTTATGGTTTTATATGTTGATAGTTCACCTAGTAACATAATCCTGCCTGCTACTCTTAAACCTGGCTGGAAACATTGCGCTGATTGCGGTTGGAATGTCCCTCCGCGTGCATCTCACTGTTATAAATGCAATATTTGCATCCTTAAACGAGATCATCATTGTTTTTTCTTTTCAATGTGTATTGGCTTAAAAAATCATCGATACTTTGTTGTTTCAATTATCTACCTTTTCTTCGGTGTATTGTATGCAACGATTGTCAATTTTACCTTCGCATCAGAGGTGTATAACGGATTTACCCTCGGTCGTTTGATAGCTTGTTTTATGCCTCTCCCAGCTTGGCTCATAGGGTATTCTACTTCGTACGAAGCACTAGCCGGATTTTTTTGTGCCTTACCTTTAACAGCTACTATCAGTATTGGAGGCCTGGTATATTATGAAATGCACTTGGTATTAAATGGGCAAACCTGGAAAGAAGCTGCTACCAACGACTTTAGCTACCGCTTGTCAGTAACCGAAAACTTAGCTGTTGTATTTGGAAAGTATTGGTGGATTTGTTTCATTAATCCTTTAATGTCCTCAGGATTAGAAGGTGATGGCATAACTTTCAAAAAGCAACAGAAGAAAGCTCGTTGAGATAGCCTTCAATAGTTCAAAATTTGACTATTTACCTAGTGTACGAATACTCTTATATTCAAATACTTTTGTGTACAGAAATAGAAAATTTATGTCATTCGCAATCTGTAACTTGCTTTAAAGTAAATGAAACATTTTCTCAGTTGCAATTTTATTATAAAACTTAATAGTTAAAATACTTTTACTGAGCATTAATAAACTTTGGACAATTTTTATAACATTGAGCATATATTGTTATAAATATTATACTATGTATTGTTTCTTCGGATTACTGTATACCCTCGAACTGTCATACGTATTAGGCATAATTAAATCATCTTTCGAACCAGTGTAATGAAATTATTTGTATATTATCTTGGCCTTAATGTCTGTCTACAATTTCAGCTAAGTAAAAATTTCGATAAAGATCAATGCTAATTTAATAACTCTTATAAGATTATACGTAAGCTGTGTTCATGCAGCTTATGTAATCAAGCTACCTCTTATTCTATGTTACTATATATTTTACGCAGTAACTCTTAAAAATAATTTGAATTCTAGCCTGATGATCCTTGTTTGACCTAGACTCTGTTTCAGTAAAAGCAATCATTAAATATTGCGTGTAATAGCACACAATTAGCTAAGCAGTTGATATCACCATTCACCGGTATTCACTATTACTGTACTGTTAAGATAAAAACAGTAAATCATTAATGATACCATGACATAGATCCTATTTATTCCATCTATACCAGTAATAAGTAGATTTACTCTATTAACTGTCAGAAATTTCAAACAGTAACCACATGACAGTACTACTAAAAGAGATTGATAATGTCTTACTCATGCTGCATCGACAACAGCACTACGTAGCTACAAACAATTACATTTACAGCTTAGAAGACAAACAACACAATTAGCAAAGAAATAGATACGCGTACAGTACATAAGATCACATTCAACTTTCTTTATTTTCTGTTATCTTTATAATGCCATCGTGAATGTATGTTCTATGTACAAATACTTTTACTTCAAGCGAAAATATAAAAGTATTGGGTATATCTGATATTTTATAGCATCACTAGTATTAGGCAGCTGAAAGAAGGAATTAATCCAAAGGGTAAATTGCAGAGTACTGCACGATACCCATCGCCAGTACTCAAATTCTAAACTGTGTTCTCTTTTCTTCTATACACATAAGTATTATCAAGTAAAATTTAAGATTTTGAGCAACGTACTATACAATATAGCATAGATTTAAATACGGTATTGGCGTTTAGACAGACTAAAAATATAAATACGAGCAGTAAGATTTAAGAAATACAGTATATTTACTAAGCAAAGTAATAAAAATAGATGATTGCTAAACTTAATTTCAAGACAGAAGCAATTACATCAATTTATAGTTATGATTATCGTAAATCCGAGATTATTTACAATAGAATATATCCGAATTTCGTATAGCGCCGATTTAGAATAGGTTGACAATGCGAATTAGTGTACGGATAGATCTTAAAAATAATAAATCTAGAGTGATCTGCAATCTTGCATACGCCGAACTAATATTATTACCCCCATGGTACTGCTTTATAGGGTCTTACTAATTAAATTTTACGTCTTTTATGTAAGGATACCTTAAGGTAATAACAAATGTAGCCATAACCGTAATTTTAACCCTACCAATAACACAAACCCTATTGCGTCTGTAAACATTATATAGCTACCATTAGCGACTAGCTACAGGTCGTATCTGTTTTAATTCAGAATATCGAGAAAATTTTAATTTGGTCCTTATCAACGGAATCATGAATTTTTTGCATCCGGAGTTTTTGATTGAGATTTCAAGTTTAAATCTTGTAAATGCTCAGTTGGTACTTGATTTTGGCGTTCTTCCCTATCTTTTCGCATAGTTTCTATAAATTCTCGCATCTTAGAGTTTAATGAATCACTCCAAGACTCTAAATGATCCAAGCAAGAATTGAGGTTGTCAATGGTTTGATCCAATTCTTCAATTTCTCCTGCCACCGCTTAAAGTATAAAATTAAAATAATTATTACTCCTACAATTGTGATATTGTAATGCTTTACTGATTACTACTATCAGCTGATTAGATTCGTGATCCTATGATATCATTAAATCCAAATATTATTCTACACATCAAGCATTTCTAGAAGCGTCATAAGCGTGAATACTACGCTTTTAAATACTATATTTCATAATAAAAAATTTCTGGTGCTCTATTATGGTGCAAAATTAGTTATAGCTATATAACATTTCTATTTTATCATCTAATTGTTCGCTGAATATATAGCCAAGACAAGTAGGCCATTTAATCGTATGATATCTATAAATAGGCAAAAACTATACGAGTACATATCTTATATCTCAGTAATCTTACTAATAGTAAATAACAGTAAGTGACTCAGTGTGACTGTCGAGTGCAATAACATCAATCATCAATCAGCGTACAAATTCGGTTATCGTTCTAATCATTCACTGTATACGAGTATGTTACGGATATATGCTGTATATATATACAATACAGCCAAGACAGGTCAAAATTTATGTCGTATGATATTATCGATGGAAGCCATCTCTCTCTCTCACTAATAGCAAGTCTATAAAAGATCAGTTAATCCGTAAGTTTGGCAACATATGGTAGCAAAACAGCTTGGTAGCCTAGCTTGTGATAGAAACTGTACATTATATGAATCACTACATAACACATTCTGGAGGCAAGTACATGATAGAAACGAGCGATTATGTGCTAGATTTTTGTTGCGCTATACGATTTTTTGTAATACTTTCGATGGAAAAAATCTACTGTAATTGTCTCTCGGATTGCGAAATTTAGTGATGAATTGATATATACTGTAGTTTGTAACACTAGTTCACTCAAACTAATATAGCATGCAGTACAAAGATACGGTACCTATTGGATCAATAATAACATTCTCATCTTGTTCAACGCTTTGATTTTCCTCATCTGACATGTTGCTATCTCCGCAAGGCTTGTGCTCGTTCTTTCCGCACATTATTCTCCAGAAATGTCGACGTAATTCTGGCGATTTTGTACAGTACAATACGGGATACCAAGGGTCTTTACCGTACACTGTATAGTATTTGACTGTATTACATCATTTTCCATACAAAGCATACGGTTTCCAGTATTACTAAAACAGACCTAAGGTTCACTATGAGTCATGTTCACGAATAACGAAATCAGTACATAAGTGCAGTGTCCAATCTACCGTACTGTCCGTATACACAGCCAGTGCAGTGTTGCAGAGTATGATAATCATGTGCATTGCACGTACAGTACTGATTGCAGTAATATAGTACAATACTGTACGATTCCAAAATAGGAGCAGGTTGTGAATATTTATTGGATTACTAATTATAATTATTATTACTAGTATACCCCTCGCTCGATAAATATAATACAGTGGATGGCGATTCGAAATACCAATCCAAATTATTCTTTTAGCTGTTCTTTTTACTGTACTGCGAGAGAACATTTTGTGTCCATGGCACGGTCATGCAATGTCGCGTATATTATGATAATGAGTTGACGTATCCCAGAGTGCAGTCAAATGAATGTTCTTCGTATTTGCGATGAATTTGAAATTTTATTTATTACAAACGTGATATCACATACCACAACTATCCAAAGTTACTTATGACATATATATTTTAACTTTCATCTTTAAAATGAAATTTGGTTAATGTCTAACTAAGGGCCAGTAATTTAACTAACATACAGTATACCATATCATCAGTCTACAATCCTGTACCTGTAATGTATAATTAAATAAATACTTACTAACTGAAAATAATATAGTCAATATTTAATATGAACATTCTAGATAATTACAAAATAACAGCCTCTGGATCAATCTTTTTGTTTATTACGCTTCCAGAAGTGCTTAACATGATTATGTCCGTCACGATTCACGACCAGTAACCGCTTTGCAGGACTAGCCCACAATAGAACACCCATATCCTAGAGGCAAATATACCTTATATTAGCTCTATAGTAGTGATAGCAAATATACTGTCAATGTATAGTAGCATTTCTGAAGGAGAATAAATTAGATAGAACTTACATCTGCGTACTTTCGTAGCGCCTCGAAATCAGATGAAGATAAGATCTGATTATAAAGCACTCCTAATCAATTATTTATGCAAAGGATAACATTAGCTGAAGTTTTAGTTTAATAAATAAATAGTAATATAACAGCCATTAAAACGAAATTCATTCCAATTCTCACCATCAGAACAAGATAATCTACCACGTTCCAATTCCCATAGATATAGTTGATCAATAATTGTTGAAGGAACAATTGGGGTCTATGCATGGCATAACACTATTGTTAATTTTTAGTAACTTCTAATACTTTATCAATCGCTAAAATGAAACTATGGCACTAATCCCTACGCATTCAATTCAACACATGATTACAGTTACCTTTTTCTTGGCTTCTGGATGAGCGTGGGTTCGAATAAAATTGATGATCTAGAGTAAAAGAATAAAGGAAGAATATATAAGCATACTGTCGAAACAACGTATTTACACATCATTGTTCTCTTATTTTTACGAATTTACAAGACATACTTTATTAGCTGTGATACCATTTGTAAACGCCTAAGGAAATGATTAAAATCAGTAAACAGAATTCAATATAAAGATATCCTATCGACTTTATGTATTTACCTGTTGTACACTTTCTCTGGTTATTAAGCCCACACATAGGCCGGGCAGTCTAATTAAATGAAAAGTGTTCAACTTTAACACTAAATATTTTATAGTGTTGCATATACACACTACTGTCTCAAACTTACCGGTACATCATTTCGCAAAATAGCGCCACCAAGGCAATATCAAGAGGAGATTCTAAGAATTTACATTTTGAAGATATATTTCAATCGTATTGCAGGGCTAATTAACTAACTGATAATCTCAATATATTGATCAAACCTGTGTATGCATATAGACGATAATTTGTTTCAACAATAATGTAACCAGACGATTTTGAATGATCCAGCTCCTCTTGCTTTGCACCTGTTATCCAAATAGTATAATCTATTATTTCACTAATTTCTTTGTCTAACAACTTACACTTACAGGATAGAAATTATCAATCCTACTAGTAACAATGAAGTAATAAATTTTATTACCGGAAGCCAAATTGATTGCTAGTTGCGTTGGATAAAATTTCATATCTTTCCTCTGTAAAAAGCAATCATACGTCATACAAAAGTTTGCAATGAAAAACTCCTTCCAATGCTAAAAAAATTCTGAAAGATTTTTACCATACCTTACGTTGTACAACTAAGCCAATTTCGCGCATATGTTGCAAACATGTCAACTGAGTTTGTGTTAAACCTTCTGTCGAGTAATTCTAATCGAGATTATGAGTAGAAAATATATATCGTGCATTATAAAGTGTTCACTACTACAATTACAAAGTATCGATTTCAAGACCAACCTGACCAAAAGTAGAGTAGCTTAACTGGAACAAAAATGATAAAATTTCAACAAGATCCATCCCAAGAGACTATTATGAGATAATTCAATTTTTAACATATATGCGTATAACGGCGTTACTGAGATAAAAATTTTGATGTAAATTTTTTATATTTAACTTACTTCAGCTGAATCTAAGTATTGCAATAAGATGTACCATACTTGAGAAGGTCTATCTAGCAGCAAAAATTGAAATCCGGCCGCCGTAATACCATTTCTATATATATTAAAATTTCAGATAAACTAAACATGAAATTGGCAGAGCTTGAGTAGGTATCAATTGAAACTTAATAACCAAAGTTGTGCTTACTTGCTAACCAGGCCACAGTTATTAAGCAACGATTGAATTTCGCCACTAAGAGCCAAGTCCTCACCGGCACCAACTAAATAATGTAGGACGCACTAACAATAAAAATTGTTATTATAAAATCAGCCATAAATACAGTCAGTATATTGTACAAATTATATGAGTAGAACGTGATGCAACACCACAATAAAACAAAGTAGTTTTAATTGGATGACATACTTCCCATCGCTCTTTTGATTTTAGATCCAATGCTTCAGATGTAAACTGATATTTATCTGCTTTCGATAGTTGTGGTCCATACCATGATTCACCGCTATATTCGCGTATATCACAAAATCATGATGAAACAGCAAAGTATAGTAATAAGAAACTATTGGAAATGTTAAGCGCTTAAGCTTACCAGTTACACAGACAGTGAAGCTTTTATCTTTAAATGAAATTATTAACTTGAATCTGCATGTTTACAATATCTTATCATTTTCACAAGGAACTGTAATAGAATAAAGATTCACTGCATTCAAATTGAATGCTATCAACCTACCCTCCGCAAAGCGCAGTTTTTAAATTAGCTCGAAATGATTCATTTAATTTGATGCCTTGCATCCCGCCCGGTAAAGTGTGACTTTGCCAAATACGAATTTCCGTCAACTGATTAAGAGCTGCTTGATGTTCTCTAAGTATTCAGATTTAAGAAGTATTGAGATGGAGATAGCTGCACTTAGACGTAAGAACTGTAACATTCAATCCTTTTCGAATTTATCACAGCAGTAACTCGTTTTCTGTCTATTTACGCATTACTCATGATTGAAAACTTACTTTTGGTGTTGACTGTTTACCCAAGCAGAAATAGTGCTAGTCGGTATTGCTTGTATGGTAAATAACGTCCTCATGACGTAGTGCTTGGCTAGCTGCGACAATTCTCTATGAGATGGTAATATTCACTTGATTAATTAATACAGGTTATATTGGCAATTGAGAATTGTGTATAGTGTCATTCAATATCAAGACATGTCCGTCCATTGCAATGAGCTTGCATATTGTACGCTAGTGCTAGATTGGAAGTAAACGAAGTCTAGAAATAGTGGACCGCAACAGGAAACTAGATATACATAATACGTGTAGAAGGCAATCAATACAGTATTATCCTTAGCATGACTGTACAGTATAACAACTGTCTGCATTCCATAATAGCACAAAGTAGACAGTCGAGTAGAGTGCAATACAGCAAATTTATACATTTGCTTGCTATAGCTATCAAGAAAACATACCGAAAAGTAGCTAAACATGCTGCAGGATGATTGTAGAGTTTATCCAAAATGATCGCAGGTAAACTTTTTAGATATTGGTGTAGGCCCTGTAATGTCAGCAATTCCTGAGTTTTCATCTTGAACCTTAATTCTTGTATCTTGGAAATGAAAGCGTATAACTACAACACTTAGTGTATAGTACTATATGAATTGAAGAAGAAGAGTGCCAACAAGCATCGTCAGGGCTGGAAAATCATTCCAATGATGATGGATCTACAATCAGTAGTATAGTATCCGCTAAATGCTCGTGTCTGCAAAACTTCCTAATTCCAATTACTTACTACTCACTATGACGATATGCAGCGATACCGTAATGCTGGCTGTGGCGCTTGACTGAGTTCTGTCCTGTACACTGGCAGAGTACATCCTGTAGCGGTGCAGAAACCAGCGCTTATAACCCATAGTAAAGAGCTAACTCAATCAATCTGACATGCTATCCTAGCCTAGAGAGAACGCCACTCTGCTTAGTGCTTATAGTATACTACCAAATAGAGTCGGTCCATAATTGTAATTAGCATATTAAACGCTATGAACTTCGGAGCTAGTTTTAATTTACTTTCTACACTCAGAACTGCCTGATATAGTAGTTCTCATTTCATGGGTAAACAGCAACAACTTCTCGCCCTACGTACTTTGAAATCACTTTATTATTGTACCTGCTCAAGGTTTGGTTGGAAATGCTTCGTTTGCAGAACAACGATAGCCGTAAAATGAGAGAATAAATGATAAAATTGCACATTAGTGCCTCCAATGATTTCGAACTCAAATTGATCACGCGCTCATTTCAAGAAACTTGTCATCCGTAAACGTATAAACGTATAGTATACCAAAAATTTGGCCTTTGAAGTAAAAATTCAATTGATAACAACAACGTCATCGTCTCAGTTTTTGATCCATTTTCGAAGGATCACAAATTCTCGTTACTTGGAATGCACAATACTTGTATAGGTGGTTTTATTTCACGATGTTACTCACATACCAAGAACTAGTAAAGGTACTAGGAATATCAATTTTACAAATACTCATTTTCACCTTTGGCTCGCTCTTTTTCTCTATATTATTGGCCATAAAAGTTGAAAGTGTTGCTAATTTGTCATGGTACGTCGTTTTTGCTCCTATGTTCGCTGCGGATGGCCTTGCTGCTTATTTTGCAGCTATCGTCTTTATTCGATATTTTATTAGCACTTCTTGCAACGTGCGTAAAGGAATTTATACCGCCCTCTTTAACTGTAGTATGTATATGTTAATGTTGATTTTTAAAATCTTATTGGTGCAACGATTGGAAGGTGCAAAGACAGCTTACACCGTCACTGCTATCCCCTTGATTTTATTAATGCAGATGTATGTCATCAAGTCCTGTTGTAAGGATTAACTGTCCAATTTGGAGTTTAAATGTCGATTTGGGGGGGGGGCCGTACAAAATCACTTTTTTGTATATAGAATGTCTAAAATCAGCCTGTTGAAATTGTACTGGTATTAATACGTCAACATCAAGTCCTATTCTTGGGCCTGTTAGCATGGGATATACATAAATCTTACATGATGGTGTTGCATTCCTCTAACATATCGGATTCACCTACTTAATCTATTGGTTTCAGTTAAGCTGACGAAATCACTGTAAAATGAATTGGTTAAATATTTCATGCAAATCCTCAATGATCATTCTTTTCTGTTTTATCTAGTAAATCTTTAAAAAGCAGCTATCATTTATATTTATAAAGACTATTTTATCAACTCGAAGAGATAATTTTACTGTGTTCATCACAAAACTGTACATACTGTACATTAATATCTAAAGCGAAATGAAGTATATTAACTGTAAGAAATCTTCTCGATTAGTGATTCAAAACTACTTTGACATTTTTTTATGCGTACTAGAAGGTGTTGTACAAATTACGTTCACATTAAGTGATCAGGAATATGCTGCTAACGCTGAGCAGACTTGCTGATACAGCTGGACAAGTTGTAAACATGACTGCTAAATTTACACATGTATTTATTCATCATGATGCCTCCAGTAAGTCAAGAACGTATAGCACCATATATGATAGACTCTTACTCCTGTACACTATTGTATAGCTTCTTGTATCCATATTCACGATCGAAATTATTCTATAAATAAATATTGGAGTGTAGTTGCTAACTTGATTGCCAAATAGATAATTTGTTACTGAAAATTTAAATCATACGTGTAAAACTGATTTTACTACGATACATATTATAGATTGTGGCATATCATACAACTGAATTAAAAAGGATATTTCATTCAACAGCATTACAAGCATAGTTCTGGATTATTACCAGAGTGACATATAAAAACTATTTTAATCACTTCATTTATTCCAAGTATACTGTGTTGTTGCATTTCTTGCGATTTGACAGTCTATTAATCTTCAATCTTAATTTATAAATTATTCAATTTTGTATAAATGCGTTTCTATTTATTATGTAAGTAAAACTAATTATGATTTCAGCACTGTGAGTAGACAGACGATCATTACCTTATTTCTAACATACTACAGTGCTGTCATATATTGTATAAACTAAGAAATTTTACAGTTTAGAAAGAATGAAGCGTATATTATAATCATGAGTGCACGCGAACAAAAATTCATGTTTTCCATGCAATCAAATGATCTCGATCACAGAAGTAAAATATACGCCATTACAAGTATCAAGAATGGTTCATGCGGAACTTAGCACATATGCAGTTGATCAATTTCAATGCAGTATATCGTTGTAAGTGTGCAAAGTAGAGTATCCTCGTTGATACTATGTGAATTTGTAAATTGATATCTTTGTAGGTGTCGCATTGAGTAACCGGTAATTCCATACAGTACCAAAGTCAGGTACAATATTGGTCGTTAATAAAGTAGTGATATTATAAACTGGACGAGCAAGTGTTACGGAAATGTGAGAAATAGCATTCAGAGTATATTAAGATTAGATTGATTCTGTTGTGCTATTTCATTTACTGTTTTACTGCATTGTAAACGTACAATCGTAGACACTTGATTGATGATCATGATTTGGGTATTTTGAATAGGAGGAATCAGTTCCTTAAATATGGAAATGTCAATTATAATATCGTATATCACGAACATGTTAAAATGAGCAAGGTAGTTTGCAACATCATATTGAATGGATGATGACAGCAAAAGTGAGAATCTTGAGCTACAATTTGAACAGCTTGTACTATTGAAAATAAAAGTTACAACAATTTTTTCCATACATATTGACATCATTGTCCTCGTGCTCTATTATACAGAATGGCCATTTACTTTTAGTTGCCAATTACGCATATGCTGTACTGTACGTGTATACCCTTGCACATGTATTGTATATATCATATTATAGCAAGGACTATTCAAGAAACAGTTTTCCCCTTAGAATGTCAATGGCCAATTTCCAGCTAAACTAAGCTTTCCACCCCTTTATCAACAGGACATGATACTGTACTAACGCATTGATGGATGGCGAGATTGATAAAGCAAATTTTGGATTTGTGGTCATTGCAAAATCAAGATTGATCAATACCATACAGTCCAGTAGTGTACAGTGTACAGTGTACACTATACAGTACAGAACGATACAGTACTGTACAGTGTAGTACTGTAGTACAGTACAGTACTGTACTGAGCCCTATGAACGTATCCACCTTGCTTGACTTGCATCGAATTGCGTCACATAGTCCATTGTGTCGCTAGTAGGTGTAACGTGGATACTATCAGTGCTTCTAATCGATAGCACCCTGGCGCTTCTACGACTGTACAGTACAGTGTACAGGTACAGTAAATCGATTTACGCTTCTACAGTACGAATGTACAGTACATTGTACCACAGGCTTGCTTTCGCTAGCCATCCTACTGTATCAGTGCTTCTAAATCGATAACACTCTTTTACGCTTCTACAGTACGAATGTACAGTACATTGTACCACAGGCTTGCTTTCGCTAGCCATCCTACTGTATCAGTGCTTCTAAATCGATAACACTCTTTTACGCTTCTACAGTACGAATGTACAGTACATTGTACCACAGGCTTGCTTTCGCTAGCCATCCTACTGTATCAGTGCTTCTAAATCGATAACACTCTTTTACGCTTCTACAGTACGAATGTACTGTACATTGTACCACAGGCTTGCTTTCGCTAGCCATCCTACTGTATCAGTGCTTCTACTGTAAATCGATAACACTCTTTTACGCTTCTACAGTACGAATGTACAGTACATTGTACCACAGGCTTGCTTTCGCTAGCCATCCTACTGTACAGTATCAGTGCTTCTAAATCGATAACACTCTTTTACGCTTCTACAGTACGAATGTACTGTACAGTACTGTACAGTACAGTAAATCGATAACACTCTTTTACGCTTCTACAGTACGAATGTACATTGTACCACAGGCTTGCTTTCGTTAGCCATCCTATCTGCTTGCAACGTCGAATCAATACCATACAGTACAGTACAGTACAGTGTACAGTGTACAGTATACAGCACAAAACGATATTGTACTGTACGTGTAGTACTGTACATTATGGACGTATCCATCTTACTTCAAACCCGGCGGTAGACACGTCGAGAGGCTGATTGGAGAATTGTTGACTTGCATCCAATTGCGTCACATTGTGTCGCTAGTACGTGCTAACGTGGATACGATCAGTGCTTGTCAATCGATAATACCCTGACGCTTTCACGAATGTACAACAGGATTGCTTTGGTTAGCCATCCTATCTGCTTGCAACGTCGAATTGCTCATTACTGTAAACAGTTGGCCATCTATAATTATTTCAATTGTGCTCAAATTGCGACCATGACTAGCAAACAATCGTACGATCTCTCCAATATTAGAACAAAATACGAATCGGAAGCGACAGCATTCGTGGAGAAAGAGCTCGCTTCGCGTGATGATCCGATATCACAGTTCCATGCCTGGCTTGAAGCGGCAAAAGAATTCGGTATTGTCGAACCGAACGCAATGACTTTAGCTACTTGTACCAGGTAAATCGCTCGGTGACAATGATTTACCATTCTACACTTCAATGAAAAGAAATTGTCTTATAGTTTACTTAAGCTCCTTGTTCAAAATGGATGACATTCATGGCATCGTTTGCCAACGAGCTTGTTACTTACAAGTTCCTCTAGTTCATTGCAACTTTAGACATTCAACAAAATGGGTCAAATTTTGAGGCTATGCTGCAAAGAAAGACAGTATCAAGAGATTGCCGTAGCTTACTGAATTCATGTCAAAATAAACTATGCATACATACAATTTAAAACAAAGAAAGACTATCTTACAATTACTGAGGATAAGCCGCAATCGGACTCAGTAAAGTAGTTGTAAACTGATGTAGGAAATGCAAACTCGTCAGCCTCAACCTGCTTATGTATTGATATCATCTCATACTTTACGCGTTAGCTTATCATGACAGTATATATATAATAGTATCACAAAGTGGTTACAATTCAAAATTTATATAATATAATCATTAAAAATAACAATATCTTACAAGACATACGGTACACACATAAGTAACAAGTTCCAACATAGCCCTGATTTTGATGACCATACAGCGCCATGCTAGATTGTTATACTGTACTGTAGTTATTATTATTGTACTAGCTTTCTACAACGTTAACTGTACTTGATTTGTACTCCACTATCAATTATATCAACCATTAAATCTGTTATTTAGTGATGGAAAGCCATCCTCTCGGACTGTTCTCCTCAAAGGTTATGGTAGTGATGGCATCAAATTCTATACAAATTACGAAAGTCGCAAAGGACAACAACTGGTATGAAAGATTGATAATTAATTTACTCGATCTCTTTGACATACGAATTAATAAATGTATAACAGTGCTTCATTATGAGATACTGATGTCATAATATACAGTACTCTCCACAATTATAAATAATAGTATGATCAGCTATATGATAACATACGACATGTAACAGTCATTACAACCGTCTTGATCTATCACATCCCGTTATGAATTAAACATTTTCAAAGTATCGTATAAATACGTACCTCAATTGGCAGAGAAATTTTTGACCAGGTAATAAAGGGTGATTTAAAAATCTCCATAACCGAACGTTCAAATGAAAACCCTACAGTGTACTGTTCAATCTTTGAGAACAAAAATTCAACATCATATATTCTAATACTGATAGGAAGACGTAGTCCAGCGAAAGATCATATTATGTACTGCTACGAACCTACCCGAGCTATATGTTTAACCATTGATTAAGAATCCAATGTACAGTTTATCAGCAGGATACGCTATTTATCAATATACGTATCATTCGACTATAATGACTTCGGTATTAACATTGAATTTGTATCCCTCTTAGACCTTTAAATCATGCAAACAAAGTACAATTAATGTTCTTACCTATCAACAGTTAATTGTAGCTCCTCATTTTTAATTGAAATAGATTAGCAATCCTCAAGCAGCTATACTCTTCTATTGGCCTCCGTTACATAGACAGGTAATCTATTATATTGACTGTTTAATCTGCAATATTTAAAAAATTATCCAGAATGTCTCAACTACTTGATATTCAAACAAGCACAGCTAGGCCAAAATAACATAAAATTAAATTTGACAAGATTGGATCCTGATGATTTTCGTACATGTTGAAAGAGAGTGCTCGATACTAATTCAATTGAATTTTTAAGTGTATACTTCTTGTTTGGTCTATAAAACAGTAGTAACACTATTATATTTACTATTTCGTACTAGTCATTGTATTTCTCAATTCATTTGCTAATTAACTATATACGTTGACAACTAAGGTAGTGTTTATTCTTCAAGGTTAGAATTGAAGGTACAGTTGAAAAATTGTCAAAGGACGAGTCGGAAAAGTATTTTCATAGCCGCCCTCGTGACAGCCAGATTAGTGCAGCCATAAGCAATCAGAGCACAGCGATACCTAATCGTCAGGTATATTTCAAATATGAATTTCTACGTAACATTACTTTATCAGTAAGCCTTTAGTTAAAGATTCTATAATGCTATAATATTAGAGAAATTTTTATTATTCTAAATTTAATTATAACTTTTCTTCTCCATGTTTATGGAAATAGCAAACTGTACTGACTTGTTATAAGCATCCATATGAGCTGATTTCGCTTTCTTTTAGTATCTTTTAGATAAATGGAATGATTTGAACAAGAAATATCCAGAACCCAATGAAATTCCCAAGCCAGATTACTGGTAGGCAGTTCATATTGTGTGTTACGTACTAATAATCTTTAAACTTAATGCTATCGGTAGACAATTTGAATATCGTACAGTAATTTTTATTCGTATTAGAGTAGAGCCGTATGATATAATCGTTGTATCTATGTAAAAGATTTCAATTCCGTGCTCATGTGTTGGAATACTATAACTACCACACTCTTAATTTTGCAGGGGAGGATTTCTTTTGAAGCCTAACTATTTTGAATTTTGGCAAGGCCAAACAAACAGATTACATGATCGTATCTGTTTTGAATTAACAAATGAATCCAAGTGGATTCTCAATCGATTATCTCCGTAGCATTTGGGTTAATTACTGACTCAACTACGTATAGTACATGCAATTTAAAGATCTATATAAGTGTGACAATCACAACAAGTATAATCATTGTTGCAAAAACTGATACTATACCCCGTATTAAATATTGTAAATCACGTCCAACGGCGTCAACGGGATTATGATATCGATAACTAATTTATATTTTAAAATTCAGCCAATTAAAATATATAATTCAAGTAATTAAGCTGTAATTCATCTCATTTCACGATTTTAATATATGATATTTTACACATATACAACAAACATTTGTGTACGAAAACAATGTTGAACGAGCTTAATTAAAAAAGACTTTGCTTCAAATTTTGCTTCATGGTTGTTGCGATTTATATAAGTAAAATTTATTTACTGTGAGATTAATATAGTAATGTTGAAATACAATAGTTTAAATATTTTCCAGCTGTAGAGAGGCGCTTTAGTATTCCTTGATTTGTTATCTGTTGCCTCAGGCCGTAAATGTTTAGGTATACGAGAATACTTTAATACGCGTATACGTGTATCAAATTCTATGCTGTTACGTTATAGATCTATCTTTAGAATGCCATAGCTAGATGTTTATGGAATGTAGTGAGTTGCACAAATTATGTTCGGCTGTAACTACATAATTTCAGATTAATTTAAAACCATCTTTGAGCTAGACACGATAAGGTAGCAAATTTGTTGAACGTTTGTAAAATATAGTCAATTATGCGAGTTGAGTTCAACTTTAACTATTCAGTCAATTATAGATTGAATAAAAAAGTTGTCATTGAACAACGCATGATACGGTATACGGTAACAAAACAAATAATAAATGTATTTCCAATTATGGCAATTATAATGTAATGCTTCCAGGGTCTTAGCAAATTATCTAATTCACCAAATACTAGATGAAATTCTACAACAATGAATTATTTCAATCACCATTGTATTTTATTATCAGGCAATATTAAAACAATCAATCTAAATTTATTTTTATAATAAGAATATTGATTATATTCCAGCTTGAATCATCGAATCCAATTCTACTATATGCCTCAATAACAGTTAATATCTGAGCAATAGTGTTTAATATAGCTAAGCAATTGTATAAATGTAGCTTTTCATGAGTATTATCTGGCCATCATCAAGGTCAACTTTAAGAGGAATCCCTGTGTTTTATCTCTAAAAATTCTGTTTATTATTTTGAAAAAACTTTCGCGTAAGTTATATCTATAAGGTAGTCAACTATTCAGTAACTATATACTGTATTGTCATCACGTTTATTATCTCAGACTCTGTATCACTATTGATTTCAATTTAATTGCAAATTAGATTTAAATTAAGAAACACGTATTTCATATAAGTAACCATATTTTTATGATGACAACATAATTCATTGTTAATATTGCTCTTTTAAATCCTTTCCTCTAAACAATTTAGAATCTCTTATCTGTAGCTATTATATGCTATATGATATAAGACTATAGGGTAATACGTAACAGCATATGGTTACATACCTCTTGAAATATGTGTTAATATTAGCATTAAGTGTTAAAAACTGATAAGTGATAATTAAAATCATTAAACCATCGTCACTACTTTTTTCATGCTAAAATTTTGGCAACGTTTATAGTAATATGCTGTAGTCTCTCTCCTAGATGATATATGCATGTCACTCATAGTCATAAAAATGTTATGGCACCACAAGGAAAGAGCTGAATTTTAGCATCGTGTTATGGCACCACAAGGAAAGAGCCGAATTTTAGCATCGTTTGTATTTATTTATGCATGTATCGATTTGACCAATAAATAATAAATGTTGGCGCCGGAAAATACGTGCTGTTTATTTTTACCCTGATACCAACCAAATCTCACCTGCATACTGTTCAGTAGAGACCTTAGGGTCTCTAGTACTTATTATGGTATATAACAATAACAATAAAATTTTTTGCTGTATATAATTAACTTTACAGTTACACCTACATATACGTAACATATACATGGACAACTAGATATCTGTATATCACATACTGTATATCTAGTAATCCGTGATATATGTTATACATTGGCGATAACAATATACACAGTGAAAATGTTTATTGTACTTGCAGAGTCGGGACGTTTTAGATATTTACTGTACAGTATACGGCACGACTCTGTTTTCGTTGGCAAAATTTTGGCGAAGAAATGAACCAGAATAGTTTCATGAAATTTAGGGTTACAGCATTCTATGCGTGTATGTATACTCTGGTTTTCGCGGTTCCTCTTTTAAATTTCGCGGTAAAAAAATTACCACTATATATATATACGTATAGCAGCCTGTAAGCTGTGAGTCTACGTTACCTCAAAAGAATAGTCTTATAGGAGCTGCACTCGGGTTCATGGACAGTTTGCACACTAAAAAATTAATGCACCATAGTTCAGTTAGTACCATAGTAGGGACTTTTAAAAAGAGAAGAGACTCTCACTCAGTGCATTGTACAATATTATTATTAATGCCTCTGATAATACCCGCCCACGATGGCCCGTCCCATTAATTATAATTATATGCATTCGATTAGTGTACGTGCGTACGCGTAGTCGGCGTAGACTTCCAAAATATTTTTCGTAAACTAGGGACGAGACTAATTAAACTCTTTAGAGCCTGGATTGAAGTTTTCGCTTTGTGCAGTCTCGAGGTAATTTTCATTTACTCCGCCGTGAATATGTAATCTAATAAATATTGATAGATTAATCTTGCTGGATCGATTGAATAGAAAGTATTGACGGTATAATGAATTATAGTTAACTTACTAAAAGTTGTATTCTTGCTCTGAAACAGTCTGTTGATGAGTGATGTTAATTAAAGACTTTGAACGATGATTTTTACCGATTTTTTGATATTCTTCGACTGTGTAAAGAGCATGCCGTAGGCCAAACATATAATAGACAGCTGATACTTCCTAGATAATTTGATTGCTTTTCTCTATAAGTATGGTAGTTCTGAAGCTGCTAGAATTAATTCTACTGGTAAAGTGCCCATATGTAGGATAGATTTATTTCAACAAATACTAGATCATACGTCGTTGTACAAATAGGAGATTCACTTTATACACTATATAGTAATTTATGTCGATTGTCCTGTTTATAAGTTCTGTATACTGTAATTTCAGATACTTTCATATACAGTACAATTCTTGTAAATGTGGAGATTTAATTATATAATTACGGTGCTCTAGTAGCTTACCTAAAAAATATGTATATAGTGTAATAACAACAGTGCAGTAGTGATCCTATTTTGGCAAGGTGTCAAGACGATTCGTCGCATATTCTTTCATGAAATATCATACGCGTAACTATATAGTACTGCAGCAGCAATTAGTTTGTAGTAACTTTGACTACATCCTAATCGAATTGCCTGTCTTTATTGCCATAATTCAACCAAATGTCATGCAATCAAATTTAGAAAATGGCTAAACTTGCCATGCATCACGGTACAGTAGGAAATATTTAAGGGACTCGATAAACATTTTATAGTTGACTATTATATTATTTATCTTGCCGCATTGCTACGTTCTTTAACATCCCGCCAACGAAATCTATGAATATTCATTATTTATCATTTATATTATTTATTGAAGAATTGAATGACAGCTTCGATTGACTAGGCTTAACTTGTCATAATATTGTATTCACTACCGATACACTAAAATACTAAAGGCTATATAGTATGAAATAGAGATGTTTAGTATAGCATCAATGCTGTACAATAAATAAATAAGTAAAAATTTATACATATGCAATCCTATGACGAAAATGTCTCATAAATAAATAAATATCCAGAACAACGCAGTACTGTGTACACTTGCACGGTACAGCACGTAGCAGTGAATGAGCTCCAATTGTCTTTCCACTTGTAACAGTCGGCTCTGCCATGCTCAATTTGCACACCCCCAATCGTCCAACCAGTTTCTAGCATACTTACGTATCCGGCTTTCCGGTATCCTACAAAAACTCCAGCATAAAGAAATGCTGTGACCGATAGTGCCATTATTCCACAGTGCACGTTGTTCCGCAATTATATAATTATAGACAGTGTAATTGTTACTTCCTTGCTTTCCAATCAACAATTGCTCTTAATCGTACTAGCAAAAATACCCTTTACCTATAACGGGTTTGGCCCATCATAATTAGAATTGCAATCTGCATATCTATAAATGCCTTAATTTGATTATAGTGTTTTTTGTTCCGCAAAAACAGTGCTCCTAACCCACGATGCCTTATAGACAGTAAAAGTTGCTTCCCTACTTCCCAGTTAACAATTGTAATTAGCTATAAAAGGGTAAGCTAAAGCTTCATATTTCTATCTAACTGTAACTTCGCGACGATAGCAAGAAGTTCATATTAGATACGCAATGGAACAAATAATAATCCCACAGAATACGTCGTACAACATTTGCGTTAAATTTATAGCATAATACCAGATGAACTTACGCTGCACAGCACCTAATCAGTAAAGTCGTAATCCGGTAGCTTATGGCACTGCATAATAAGCATATGTTCTTTCATTTAGTAACATTAATAGCATTAACAGGCTTTGAACCATATGCAATCAGAATGTACGGTAGTAGATATACTGTAGCAGTATTATCTTTAATGCAGCAGCTACCTTTGATAGGGTAAAATCACGTCTAGCATAGTCTTATAAATATTAACAAATGAACGATTTCCCAAATGCGGATAATAATGACCCTGCGATAAATAAATATATTATGCCTCATTATAAACATACTCTACATTAGAGTTTGTAACCCGTCAGAATTTTGTTATGTTACTAAATTCTAAGGTGTTTTCACAATATTACGGTACAGTATATTACTCGTATTTCTGTACAATCCATTTTTACAAATTAAACTAATTTAGAGTCATACGCAATTCTAATCATCATGCAATCGAGGTCGTTATGTCCTTAATTAGTACCTTGTTGCCGGTAGGAACTGGATATTTTTTGGCATATACTGCGCTCTATTATGCCGTACAATACTTTTACAGTAGTGAATAATATATGATTTAATCTGTACACTGTACATTATATAACTAGTTGACTAATGAATGCAGTTTACGCATCATTAACAATAGTGCGTGCTATCAAAGAGCATTCTTAGAAATCGATATTATTTACAAGCCAATGCCATTCTCGTAAATGTTGCTATTTGTTTAACCTACCCACTCTGAGATGTATATAAATGTACGAAACAAATTTAACAAATATCATATTTTTCACTAGTTCTGAATTGTAATATACTATACTGTAGTAATAGGGCACTTTGCTCTATATTTGCCAGTTAACAAGTTAACTACGTTGATATCCTAGCTTTACGTGAAATCGTTTACACGGTAACTAATACTAGTGAGCTTCTACGCCCAATTATTTCTCTTACAAAATTTAGTAGACATTACTTAACTTAATTAGCTCGCAGATCACTATGATTTATTGGCCTTTGTATACGGTATTATCGCTAAAGTACCTCCTTACTATCTCCTGTACAACATTCGACATTAGTTTAACATACTTTCAAACATTAATATACGCGTAGCTACCAGATCTTAATTCTAGATCCTATTAAATCGTTTTTTATCACCTTTCTTTTCCTAACGTAGGAACAAAACGATGGCTACTGAAAATCTTCATTTTAACGACAACCGTCACCTCATCAATGTCGTTCACTCATTAGATAAGTTAAGAATTCAGCAAGAATTATGCGATATCCAATTAGTCGCAGACGATGGAAAAGTTAATGCTCATAGGATATTATTGGCAGTGTCAAGTGGTTATATTAAGCAGATGTTACGAGATGAAGATACCGCAGATTTATCATCATATCGCGTTGAGGGTGTAGATAAGCTTTCTTTAGAAACTATAATCGATTTTATTTATTCTGGTACTATAAATATTACCCCGGAGCAAGTCTTACCCATATTTCGTGCTTCAAATAAATTACAAATTTCTAGCATTTCGGAAGCCTGCTATAACTACTTACAGTCGAATGTTGATCTAAATAATTGCTTGGATATCAGAACACTAGCTAGCAGTTATTCGTGTAGCAATTTGATTGTAGCAGCTGATAAATTCATTAGTAATAATATAGAACAGGTGGCACGTTTGGAAGCTTTCCTAAACCTTCCTCAGCTACGTTTTGAGATTTATATAGATGAAGACGCTGCTACAAGTGGACCAAGTGGGGAACAATATGCAGCGGAGACAGTAAAATGGTTACATAAAAATGCTAATTTGTTAAATAGACAGAGAAATCGATTAGGCGAATCTATTCAATACTTGTTTCTAATTGAAAATGGTGAATTAACAGATATAGATAACTTAAGTAGTAAGCAATTAAGTTCACTCGATGAATCTGTCAGGCAAAAAGCGTTACAATCGCGATATAGAAACGATGGCTTATCATCTCGTCCTTCTTCTCCAACTGCTGGCGAGAAGCATACCCCGGAAAAATGTGTTAATTCAGCAATCGCTGTTCGCCAACTAATATTATCGCCACAAGATAACTCGATATTTAGCTGGCATGTGGTAGCTGTTGGTGAAACCAGTGATAAAGTTTACGCCGCTTTAGTTGCAATCGATAATGCAAATCTGATCACTGTATCACTCCATCTCAAATCGCCTGAGAGTTTACTGTGTAGAAGTTCCAACAATGGTAGTGGTGGTAGTGTTAAAATGTCGCTGTTAGGTTCTATGCAACGTGGGCGATGCAGTTTTGGCGTTACAGTTTTAAACAACGAAGTGTATGCTGTAGGTGGTTATGATCGCTTAGGTTGCTTAAATGTTGTGGAAAAATATAATCTGGCGAGTAATACTTGGTTGACATGTCAGCCAGTAAATCAGCGCCATGGACGAATTGCAGTTGCGGCATCATCGGATCATGTTTATGCTTTAGGTGGCTCGCATGCCTCTCATGATCTAAAAAGTTGTGAACGTTACGATCCGATTACCGATAGTTGGAAGCCATTTAAGAGTATGAGAATTGCTAGAAGTTGCTTGGGTGCGACAGTTATAGATGATCAAATTTTTGCAATTGGTGGACAAAATGATAAAGGAACTCTTAGCAATGTGGAAATATGTAACATTGCTTCTAATTCTTGGAATATCGCAAAGCCGATGATTGCAGCACGGAGCCATTTAGGTATATTTAGGATAATAATAATTACCTGAAAAAGTACTTCTATGTAACTTTAGATGTGGACAGTAATACAATAATGTTATCCTCAGGATACCATTAGCAGTTAGCGCTATCGCTATTAAATAAAAACAATGCATAAATTGAAACCGTATTATTAAAACGAAGATAGACTTCGCTAACGTAGCCTGATAATCCGATGTTATTAGGAGTAGCCACGGAGCATAAAGATAGAGGAATATATGCTGTTGGTGGTTGTGATAAGTGGTCAGCAGTTGTCAATTCAGTAGAATACTACGATGCTGGTAATGATGTTTGGAATCCAATAGTAGACATGAAAATTAAACGGTAAGCAAAAATATAACTCCATGTAATATTTACAACCAGATATTGTGCACTATATATGCAGCAGTTGAGTGTTACGAATACGCTATGCTGCTTGTATTTGCAAGAGATTGCTTTCTTACAATAATTAATTATTTTAAATTTATCCTAACAGGAGAGGAGCGGGCGCAACTACATATGAAGGCCTTCTTTATGTTTGCGGAGGATCAGATGGATCTCAGCCTCTAAATTCCGTTGAGTGTTTCGATCCTCGAGCGAACAAGTGGATCTTGCTTAAGGAACACATGAACCACGCAAGGGTTAACGTTGGGATTGTAAATGTTGATGGATGGATCTATGCAATTGGCGGTTTCGATGGATCAACTTTTTTGAATAACATTGAACGCTTTAATCCAAGTACCAACCGTTGGACGTCAATCGTTACAGATAATGATGATGGTATGATAGCACTGTAGCGTGTTATGTATACTTTAATAAGCTAGCGTATAAGCAGTTAAACACTTTAATGAACGATAAAAGCCTTGATTTATTTAGCATTGCGGAAAATAATGCAATATTTATATTGTTACTTTGCGATTTCTAATTTAGTTGTTGCTAGTCGTACTTTTATATCATAAGAACAAGATTTAAGTGACATGAAACGATCCATCTGTAAATTGCAATGATAGAGATAAATCTAATTCTTATTATATCTTTATCTGCGAAAGACATTATAAGCCGTTTTTGTACCTTGGCAATTGTAACGTTTACCTGCTCAAATACGATTATATATTTTGAATATATTTGAAAATATTGTAGTTAATATCGAACTATTTGCAAAATTGACAAAGTAACTGATTGTAAATTTTAATTTCTAAATTTTTGTTCATTCTTATCCACCATGGCAGGTAGTATAATAAAGTACAGATCGACTGATTGTCTCAATTAGCACTCGACATGAGTGCAAGATGACAGTATTATAAGGAATGGATAGCCTCTATACCAAAAGATATTCGATTTAATTTAATTTTTGCGTGTTAGATTTGTCAAACTATCTGATAAATTGTAATAGACAATAACCACGGATTGGCTTTTAAGCGTGAGCCTTTTTAGTCGGCAATTGTCTCTATGGGATATTCCACTGCAAGACTTACCTATTACAATAAATGTTTGCATTAATACTGCAATCCTACTATAGATTACATCAATTAGAAACTCTATTTTAGCACTTTGTAGGTAAATTTCCAATTAGGCATCTATAGTGCACTGATAACTCTTTAGAAGAAGAGAAACTATTTTATACTGCATCAAAACTGGGCCTGAAAATTACGATATGAGTATATTTAGTAAGATTCTGTCTACAAAGTACAAATGCGATTTTTAAAATTACAGAAAAAATATAATTCTTAAATATATCAACATTTCCTGTTGCATTACATCAATGCATAAGTTTTCTGCTTATGTTAATGTACGAGCAAAATTAAGATATACTGTATATACGCGTACATTGATTTTTTGATTTCACAGTGAAAGTGTTTTTGGCTGTATGAATTATTTATTATTAACTGTAAATACAGAACTGTATACAGAAGTACCTTTTCTTATCCACTTATAAACGCATGTATCGAATTTTATACGCTTTGACAACAAACTGTAATATGTAACGGTGTTAAGATTAGCGGTATTAATTACTCCAGGATATCTGGTGAACTAACAATGTAACCCTTATAAAACCTAAATAACTCGATAATAATTGTTGATTTGGAAGTTAGAGCACAAGTTACTGTAACAGACTTTAGTACTATAGGGCGATTGTTTGTAGGAGGTGTATGACTCGATTTTTTGGTAATATAAACAGAAGTCAAAATATAATTTAAATTGAGTTATAATCCGTAATTTTGTCGGAACGCGACAATTTTTTTAGAGCTTTAATAATAATTCTAGATTCAAATACGGGAGTTATTTCATATTTTATATATATTATAAAAAACATTTAACATATTTAAGAGCAAATCATCCATATTACACCCGACACCATTTAGGCATACAGAATACAGTACAATTTTGTGGTAATAAGTCTCATCAATCAGAGTCAGAGGATATACACCATCAAGCAATGTAGATCATAAGATTTCCAACAATGCCGTCATAAATTCTGACTCCAAATGAGAGCTAACAGTACAATTCTTAGCTAATCTGCACCAGTAATTACATAATGTCTAAACTACAATCGACAACATGTAAATTATTTAAATTCTTTACTAGTTATAGAATTTGTTGCAGGTATTCTTCAACATTCTCGGTCTTCCATTTCTCGATACTGTAAAATATAATATAAAATATAAATTATCAAATGTTGTAACGATTGCAAAATAAAGCGTAGTCACTGATAACAATAGACGTGCATACCACTACAGATACTGGTAATCACGAATGGCTTATTTTGCACATAACAGTTTTATGATCAGCTGCAAAGAAAACAGCTTCTGGCCATTTTAAATATGAATACCCAAGAATACGTGTAGTTATCAAACACTGTATTCCATTCAAAGACTATAATTGACTACTCTTGTTGCGCTATGACATGTACATTCATTGTACAGTAAGAGTACAATCTTATGTTCCAATTAAAATTATCCCAATTTTGCGAGTTCATTTGATGAGACATTAGAAGTAAGCCACGTCTAAATACATTAGAGATTACATATAGAGAGTACCCGTACCTTAAGGTATCCTCAACCTCGTTACTTTCATTTATAAGCTTCAAGATGGGTTCTTGACCACGCATATACTAGTACGACAGAATACAACAATGGTAATGAATTAATATGCACCTTTGAAACCTTATTGTTAATACCGTATTACCAATACGGTAAGTATAGTATTCAAACATGTATTAATTACATAACCGAGAAGTACCGACTAATTCCGATATAAAAATGTGAACGGAAAGAAATATTGCATTCTTGTAGTCGGTTATTATTATAACACTGTAAACTGAACTAGTAATCGACAGTGTCAATCTTTAAACTGTAAATAGATTGCATGTACACCATTTAGTAGCTATATGATTACTAGGATTGCAAATATGGAATTCCAAATTATAGAATATAATTTTTAATTATGTACCTTTATAGTCAACTTGGGATAGTTGCGATATTTGCCGCTCTTTATGAAAGCTGTAATTGAATACAAGCAGTATTAACACAGTGTAGGCTAGAGGTCTACGTGCAGATCGTATCGAATTACAATCATCCATTGCATCGACTTTGAAAGATTTCAATCTTTTAAGTATAATAATACCAGCCTGAGCAAGAGATGCAAAGGACAGATACCACGATACTCGATTAGCAATACACACTTGAAGAGTACTCGTGCGTAGCTACAGTACAGTATTGTCACTATCAATTCAAAGTTTTAGTATCACACTATTTGATTGTATAATGGAGCAAAATATGAAAGTTTACCGTAATATATACTAAATAACTTTTAACATAACAATTGCTGTCTTTATAGTTTACATCAACCCTATCGATTTCATTCAATGGATAATGATAAATACAGTAGATTATATTATAGAGCCACTGATAGAAGCTGTCAAGTACTTTAGCCGATGCAAATGCAGTAAGTAAAATTAATGAACTACTGTCTAGCGTGGCCTAAATAAGAGAACTGTATAAATTCAGTGATCACTCTGATAATTTTAAGCATTGTTTTTGTATTTGAATCTTACTTTCAAGGTGAGGATACCGTGGCAATTTTCAGCTGCAGACTTCCAGTATAGCTCGAGTGTACTATTTTTATATACAGTATAAAGAATGAAAGAAAAGATAATCTCAACATCATTTGGAAATAGATTGACTGAACTTGACGGACCGATTCCTCATTTCATAAAACGATTGCAGTTATTACAACAAAAACCTACAGTACCGAGTCAAGCTATGCTATTTTCAATTGCTGAAATCAATATTAAAAAATTTGATAGATCCGTTGAAGATCGAACAATGTGGTAAGATTTCAATCAACATCATGGCTAATATTGTCCACTGCAGATTGAAGAGTATACTGGATGTAGACCAGTGATGCACAGTATTGGTTTGGATTGTATTCCACATCCACAGGACAGTTTATTACTGCAACTTTCATTTGACACATCAATATCATTGAATTGATTTTTACTAAGCCAATGGTAGATTAATATCGTTTAGGAAATTAAGCTACTTGAATTGGTACAAACCTTGTGAATGGAATCTTCCTTATTCTGTTCTGAAGTACAACATTGCTGGCAGTCATTGACCAGTGGATCAAGCTGAAATTGTTTTAAATCACTACAAGAATTACATAATAAATTGGGTGAAAATCCCATACCACGGCAAAATTCAGGTGAATGGCTAGCAAGAGTACATGCCAACCAACTTATTAATAAAGTAACCATCAGAAATGATGATGGAAAGGCCATCGTTTGTGGGACCGCCATTATGTCCCGGCCTTTCTAGATTGATTCAAGTCCAAGTTTCTACTCCTTGCTGACAACGAAACTGGTCGGAGTTCTGACGACTTCTGTCCAACAATACATTTCCTTTTTTTATGACCGTTTTGACTGCTTTCTATAGTCGTCGTCGACGTGGATCGGTCAGTGTACTGTAGACAAGAGGCTGTATCAATCTTGTAGAGACATTGGAGAAATCTACTGTATCCTACAGTACTGTAGACTGTAACATCGGAGCGTCTGTCTGTCTGATACGTCTCCACGTAGCAGTATGAAGATGTCGTCCAGTGTCTGTCGATGGACAGACAATGGAAGGGACTACGGCCGTGGACTTCTCTCTCTCGCTCAGTAGTCGCTGCTACTACTGTACTACCAAATGCAAGTGTGCATTATGAAGTCCAGTAGTGTACTGTATATTCATTATTTTCAAGAACCTAGAGTGCAATTTAGCCCTTGGTATACATTGCTAGAGAAGTTTCAGCAGTATGCTGCAGTGAAGTTGTTTTTACCCTAGGTTTTCTTTTTTACTGCAGCAGGGACTATAGTACTTTACTGTACTGTACTGTGAACTGTTCCTTCCTCCACTGTAATCAACTGTAATACCCTGTACTGTACTGGATTTTTTCTTCCTCCTTTTCCAGTTGCAAAAGTACAGTTGCTAAGGAGTTGGGGTCATATTTTGTCGCACAGGCATACTAAAGGAAATGATAACGCACCAAGACCCTGACTTGATGTCCATAGCTAGCCTGGAAAAGGAGGAGCCGTTTATTGGTCAAGGGTTGCAACGGCATTTTAGGATCTCTTTTTGTCCTATACTGACATTCCTTGTAAGGTACTCAGCTACGGTGATACAGTAATGTAACAGCAGGGACTACAGTACTGTACTGTACAGTACAGTACTAAGTTTTGTCCAGTACTGTACCTTGGACGCAAAAAATGGTACTGTAGCATTACAGCACTGTCAGTGTGTTTAGTTGTAGGCAACTTTCCTCTCGTCCGATCGCTTTAGCGCACGTGCAGGTACGGTACTGTACTGTACAGTGTACTGTGGAAAAGTTCTACTGTACTGTACTGTACCGCAGCCTTTGGCTACTGCTGAACTCGGCTAGACAAGGAGTTTGCGCACACTTCCTCCTCTCTTTCTTTCTACACTTTCCAGCCACAACGAGCAAGGTGTCATGGTAGGTCATCTCCAATTCTTCAATCTATACACAATCTTACTCCATCTTTGCATCAATTCATCTCTTTTTCTCCTATCCAGTAACAATAAATACCAATGTATCCGATTTGAGATCGAGTCATCATGAAATAGTTGGTTTTTTTTCATAATTATTCTTCGGTACAGTCAAGATAGTGGATAGTGACATGGACTATTGTCAATAGGACGCTACATGCTCGTTTCGTGCTTGCAGTACTTCCAATTCTATAGGAAATGACTAAATAGAGTAATACCTTGTGTCAGTGAGAAAAGTTTCCAACATGGCGATCGCTAGTATTTTTCAATCGTCATAACGCTATTCGTAGTTTCTAGGATGTCCATTGACAACGGTTGCATGGATTCTATGCTTGGATCGTGGATGTTGATTAATCTTTCCCTCCTAACTTTTTTAGGCCACTAAAGTTAAAGCACATCAACTTCGAGGGCAGGGCAAAGAAGACTTGATCAAACAGCTCGATGACCTGAAAACGGAATTGCAAGCTTTACGCGTTGCTAAAGTAACTAGCGGCGGCCCTAATAAAGTTTCCAAAATGTAAGCCTATACAATCAATTCGATAACTTAATCTACTCCAATAGCACCTGTAATAAGACGATTGCAACACAGTAGTTACTGCTAGACTTGGGTCTATCAAACCAAGCATGAATCACTCTAGCTAATAATCGATGTGTAGGAAATCCCTTGCTCTTTCGGTAGGATTAACCTAACTTGTAGATAGCAAAACCAAACGAAACCAATGCAAGGATAGTTTCTACTGCCACTACTCTTACACAGATGGAATTGAACTACCTTAACTACAATGATAACACGCTGTTTGCTAGCTTTGACAGTACTGTATATCCAGTACGGTACTTTAGTAGATGCTTAGTGATAGCCTATCAGAAGTTGTTATTCGATCATACTACTGTACTAGAATCCCATTAACTGTCAAAGGACTATTCGTAATATCTTTCATTATACTTGTCGTTGTGTTGCACTGGTGTATAAAAGGCTAAATAGGACAATATAATACTATACTTCAACCAAAATTACAATCGACTAGAAATGAAGGTGTATCCTGACAGTGTAATAATCTAAAGTACTTGCTAATTTTCCGTTCTTTTGCTATCTAGTCAATCGGTTAGAAAAGCTATCGCTAGGATCAAGACGGTAATTTCTGAAAATCAACGAGAAAATTTGCGTAAATTCTACCAGAAGAAGAAGTTCGTACCACTAGATTTGAGATCGAAGAAAACTCGAGCCATGCGAAGAAGGTTAACCAAGTTCGAAGCATCTAGGAAAACAGTTAGACAAAGAAAGCACGATGCTCATTACGCCATACGTAAATATGCTGTAAAAGAGTAAGAATGCATTAGCATTTTATTTTGTCTGATGTGCTATCTTATTACATTTTACTATACTGGAAAGATCTGTAAAAAATTTTCGTTTGAACAAAGTCGCAATGTGGATGTAATTCCAGTTGCTGAATATGTCCACATAGAATAATAAAAAGATTTGGTGAAAAGAATGCCATGTTTGAATCGTGAAATTTACTTGTACCCTTGATCTCAATAACGGTTATATAGTATACTGTACTGTTTACATTTATCTACCAAATGGATGTCTATCAATACAGTCTCATTTGTATCACAGGGTTAGTTTTTGTGCGTATTGTTGCTATAAAATCTTCAATGTTAGATGCAGACCAGTCAACCCAAATGCCGTTATTATATGTACATGTTATGTACTGCACAACACGGCAAATTTCTCCGAATTAACGGCACATCTAGACTGCCTAGCAGTCCAAGATTGAACACTTGTATTATCTATATCGATATACACTTATTACAAATATAGTGTTGAAATAAGGCTTCTAATACCCAAAAATTAATTACCTATTCACTGACATAATCAATCATGAACTCCACAAGATGCACTATTTGAACAGTAGCCTTTCAACTGACTTGTAAAATTGCCAATAGCTCTACTCTCTGTTACTTTATGTTACAATTCTACTAGAGGCACGATATGCACACCTGGAAATCGAACAGTTCAATTTTTATTTCTGCTGCCTGGGATAAAAGCTTTCCCGTCTGAAGACGTAAACATATCTTCAACATGATTCCAAAATTACCGACAAATAAATACAAATTAGAATTATTTGTCTAATCATAACATAAGTGATGTAAAATGTCGCAAATACGACGCCTCTTAAATTCAGTTTATATATGTATATATAATTTACTTGAATACTATACGTATTACAATTTTTAAATAATATAATCAGAAATTCCACTCACTACTGCAAGCTAATCAAATACTTTTATCAAAATACAGTACATGTGGCGGGAGTTATGAAGGACAATAGTGTAACTAAGGCATAAGGCAATATTCGTGAACGTGGAGGTTGATTACCCCCTATGGTCGTAAATACAGTATACGAGAAATACCCTTACTCATCAATTTTACATTTATATGAGTGCTTGTAACATTTTGACTGGTAAGAAATAGCCAACGTGGTGATTTATCAAGAATTGAAGCGATCCTCACGGCAGTGATTTCCCCGTTCTTGATCGATATCTGTATCCAGTCCATCTATGGTGACTCCAAAATATAGCTAATGGCACAACTAGCATGTCCAACAATTTAGTTATGAAAGAAATATAACCATAGAATATAAAACACGAGTCATCAATGTTGCCCAAGCGCTGTATAAACGAACATACCTGAAGATAATTTAAAAAATGATAATATTGTAGGTTAGCTATGTAATAACAAATTGAAGCTTTTAAATGATTAAATCATCAGATGCTAACAAGTATGTATGAAATCGAAGTCTTCTTGAGCTATTAAATATCTCTCCTTTAGATTGGCAGATATTGATTACTATATAACTAATAGATGGTAACCTTTCGTCCATATTCACTTCATATAAAATTCTCATCCGATTCTAATATCCTATCGTCATTTAATCTTACTAGAACAAACTTTATGGATACTCGTTACTCTATGAAATACTATTTTACTAACTTTACTTACTCTTTGAGGAATCCAACATAACAGATGCCAAAGTGTTATTATAATAACAATCCTCGCTAATTTCTCAGTTTGTCGAAGATCTCCACTACGGCTAGATTGCAATAAGGATGGTTGCATAACGAATATACTTCTTACTCGAATTGACATACGTTTCAATTCCAGTAAAACTGCTAATGTTGTTAAAAGTAAAATGCCACTGCAAGGAATAAAACAACTCAAATCTAACCATGATGTAATATATTCCAAAGAGTTAATCTCATGCCTATGATCAATAAAGATCTGACAGATAGGAATGCAAGAAATTAAAGCAAATTTATTTAGGGATAATGATATTATTCCAGTAAGAATGCTGGCAATGAATATCAACAGCAACAACAATTTCATCTTCCATGGACTACATAAATAATTATAACGGAATGGCTTTTTAATAGCTACATATCTCTCCAAACTGATTACAGTAGCTATTAATGTAACAAAATTTGTCCATATCTCGATCAAGGAGCCTACAATATTACAGGTATAAATGCCACCAATCCAAAAACCAGCCAATTGACTAGGAACTACGATCAATAAAATTAATATCAAGAACCATGTATTGACAATGGCTAACAAAATTATCAATAAACGAGCCATACTATAAAAATTATTACTTTTGTACTTTCGTAATGATCTACCAATCTTGTAAATGCATTGGATATTAGTCAAGGTAATAATTAGCATAAAAGTAGTAAATGAAGCATTGGCAATAATGCTACGTTTTGGTAAAATCCAGTTCTTGGATATAGAGTTATTAATGTTACCATTGATGCAGTTCATAAATTTAGATTCGTTGTTGCAAATTTTCATTATTTTTGACTGGTAGTAGTAATCTAAGTAGACATTAATGGTGCTGTAGTTGGATGGATAGTTAGGCTTTGAATAAATTTGCACGCTATTGACTGTCGGTAATAAAGATTTAACTATAACCCAAGAATTGTCGGTTTATCAATTAAAATGAATCTCAATAATTGGTAAATTAACGTATTAGTGTAACAACGATTGTGAAATGATATCCTTTTACGCGTACTTTGGTACTATTTATATATGTAAATATTAACCCTTTATCGGGATAAAAATGAATAAACAGGTAAATAAAGCATTCAGTGGCCTCGATTAAGAATTAGTCTATTAAAAAATGAACTGGTTAGATAGAACATGCTACGTAATATGAGTATTAATTGATGCAGCACCACAATATAAAATGCAAGACAACAAAAGTCGGAGCGATAATTAGGATAATTCAAAATTAGTTGAATAGAACAATACTTACTTGCATGCATTGGATAGAGATTTGTAAGAATAAATTATAGATACTACGTGACTTATTCAGTATCATGAATGTAAATACAACTTAATATAAAGAAATCGGCCAACCTTCGGCTGTTAGTTACCACAGTTCTACTAATTGTTCGTTTTTATTAATACGTATGGAGACAGTATATCGCCCAAAGTTATTTACAATGATGGTGTAGTCAATAAATTTAAATTTTACGTTATCATCATTATACACGTACGCATGTGAAATTTGAATTAGTTTTGTCATTAAAGTTTACATCAGTCGGATTCTGACAGCTTTCGTGACGAAAGCTACTTGATGACGTCCAATATGGATTTTTGTTTTACTGTTGTGAAAAATAAACAAGATACTTTCGATATCATCCATTAGTCAAATGATCTAGAAATTCTATATTGGACAATTTGGTACTTTCGATTTCTTTTACCGTGTGATTCCTATCTAGAAAACATAAAATTACACAGTATATCAGTAGTATATCAGTCATGATCATCTGCTATTTAGAAATTGACAGATAGATTACCGGTTATCTAGGCAGTATGCTAGATCATTTCCAGGAAGAGTTTACATAAATTAGAAAATGACGCTGGGTCTCTTTAATCATGCATAAATTGGCAGATTTTGCTTTGAGATCTTAAGATCCTATTCCCTATTAATTAAACAGATTAGGAATTCTATATTACATAATATCAAATCTTAATTATATTCTTATCGTAGAATTACTATCTAATAGACTTAATGTATATAAAAATGCGAGTAGACAATGCCGTCAAGAAATTAGCAGGTTTTTAATCATCAGTATCGTATTCCGGTATTAATTAAATACAGAAGGAATTTACATAAATCAAAAATGACGAGGTGTCTCTTAATAGTCAGTAAACTGATAAGATTCTGCTTTAGCATTTCAAAACAAACAATTAAATATTGCTGTCCCTATGTGAATCGAAGTTTCTATTTCCAAGCACGAAATGAATTTTCTTACTAAATTTGATAAGAACACGAATTATTATCGTACGTGAATAAATCGTGAAATTAACAATCAGATAGACCTATAATTTATAGTGTTTCAATGGATATTCATATGTGCCATTATTTTATATTTATGCAAATACGTTTGCAACTTGATAAACATTAAATAAATCCGGTTTTCTAATAATGTACCGGTAGGAAAGAAACAATAATGAAATATTTGAAAAATTATCCATATAGCTGAACTATTGTATCTGAAGAAAGTGGACGATAAACAAAAAAACAAAAACAAATGATAATTAAAATAATAGAAATGATACTCATTAATCGAATCAAGATCTTTAATATATTCGATATGAAAGGAAATTTGTAAAGTATATTGCAGAAGAAGATTTAATTATTCCATAGGATTTTGACTATAGCTGACTAAAACTAAAGCAAAATATTCTATTAATAAAAAATGATAATTTAATTCTCCATCGTTTTTCGAAGATTTAACAGCTTCTACTAGCATGTAACAGTTATCACAGCATTAAGTAAAGTCAATACCTCGCTATTTGTGTTCGACGGTCTATGTGACCTTCAAATATAACTGAAATAGCTATAGTATACGGTTTGCAATATGAGCGAAAAGAGCGCATTAATTTTTAATATCACTTTAAAGTACCTCAACTATCAGAAAGCTATAGCATAGGTAGTTGATGAGATTGAATAAAGTTACAATTTGATTTACAATTTGATTTTTATTGCTCAAAGTATAGCTTAAACCTAATGTTAGAGGCAATCGATTTATTTGCCTTCATGTAGCAATAATTTGATGCAGGTAATTTTTATTTTAGACCCGTTTTTATTTTAATATTACTTGCAGGTACCGTGCTTTACTATTTATCGCGACAACGTATCTATGTTCTAGTTAAATTAGATGAAACAATGATCATTTTCCATGAAAAAAACTTAGTCAGAAGTTTAGACAAAAGTTATTAATAATTTAAAATATGCTTACGATGATTTATTATAGCTGTGATCGTCTTCATACTGCAGCGATATCTAACAGGGATCTCCAATTTCTGAAGCACCTGTCAACGGCTGATCTAACATCCTCTAGTCGAAGAAAAATTTTTAGCTCGATGTTTTCACACAGAATATATTTTTGATTGTAATATAGTATAATGGACCCTCCAAATAAACAAAATTTGAATCTCTGTATCATATAGCATAAGTAATGTATTGGCTACTGTAGTGCAGCAGAGCACATTTTAATCAAGAGTCTCTTTTTGTATTTCAACAAAATTTGAATCTCTGCATTATATCGCATAAGTAATGTTTTGCTTACTGTAGTACAATAGAGCATATTTTAAGATTCTCTCTTTTCGTAATCGCAACAAAATTTAAATCTCTATATCATGTAGTTTATTAAGAATGGTTCAGTTTTAAAAACTTGAACGGTAACAACGAAGATTAATAGAACAATGTAATCGCTAAAATTCAATAGGTTTCCAAGTTAAAACGTGACCACATTTATTTTATTTTTTATCTCCGTTGAAAAAGATTTTCTCTCCATAAATAAGCGAATATCACTTTGTAGTTCATTATATATAATTATACGTAGACAGTATATATTTGTGCTTTACAATGTACTGCTATTACCTAGCATACCACCATAAACGTCCTGTAGTATCCTAAAATATAAATTTTATGAAATGGTTTATTCATTTTATTAAGTGCATAGCAATTGAACTTGATATGTGCTAGACTTTATTGACATTTTCTGCTATAATGATACAGTTAATTACATGGTACTACGATTTTATACAATTATAAATGTCAATTGCATTCATTAAGGTTTGCTATAAATTGGTTTACATTGTACTTCCTAAAGTTATAAATTAGCCTACAGAGAGGCATATTTTAATAAGAAACGGACTTGCCATCGAAATATTATCAAGTTATAAATTATATTTAAGATGCTTAGGAGGACACACCGGGTACGAGACTTGATACTTTTGCTCTTGCGATCTTTATTAGTTGCTATCAATAATTACAATTGCACGTTTTTATAAGAGCATTGTAGTATTAGTGAACACGAATGAAACTGATTGAATGAGTATCATGAAGTAAATATATACTAAAAGGTTATCATTTAGAAGCTTTATTAGAATAACAGAGGGCCAAATCATTGGTATTATGAAGAAGCTAACGTAGAAGATGATTTAGCGTTCAGTAGCAGCATTTCAAGAAAATCCTGGAGGTAAATGTAGAGGTAAGAGCAAGAAATAAGTAGAATCTGTTTTGCATTCTAGCTGCAGAAACTACGATGAAAAAATTTTCATTTTACCGTCGCTGAACGCTTCGATTTCTATTTGGTACAAAGCATTATAATTATCGTAGCACAACCTAAAAATCTAATTTTACTTTAAACACTTGATGCAATATATGATTTGATGTACACACAACCTTGCATACGTAGATTTAAAATTTTAAAATTTATCAATATCAGAGAGTATTCCTGAGCTAATACAATAATTCACAATTACCCCAATGTATAATTCATTTGTAACAGAAAAGCATTTCAAATACGAAACTGCTTGTCATTAATTCTGTCATAAAAAATCAAAATATTGCTAAAAATAGTTAGGTGAGTTGTTTCAATGATTTATTCGCGCAAATATATAGTTATAAGTTGGGCAAACCTCATATGTGATTTTTGTCATGACTCGAAATATCCATAGCAGTATATCTTCATAAAAGATCAAACAGTCATCAGGATATATGTTAGATATTATGTTGTGCTTTTACTTGCATTATGAATTTATATGTTCTCTAGTGATAAATTAAAAATTAAAGTAAATTAACAGATATACTTAGAATGAATATGATACGTGTATAGTGTCCAGGACTATCTAGCCTAAACCAAGTTAATACAATGCAAATACTGTAGTTTGAGTATTATTTCAAATTACTCTAATAATTTAAACCTTAAAATTGCCCCATTTTGCTAATTTAACCATAAATTATCAATGGCTGACACATCATACCGGAATTTACTCCAAGAAGACCGGAAGATACATGCAGTAAGAAAGTAATACGTGATTTGTGAATGAATTACACCTTTAACTGACAATTGATAATAGCTGCAATGGGTATCAATTATTTATTGCATAAATAAATATAATGCATTTCAATATATAAAATATGTAGTATAGCATCTTTAATATTCAAGCTGGCAAAAGCATACATATATATACATTCATTAACTTTATTTGTATGAAGCTGGTTTATCAAGATAGCCAGCATAGTCACATATAAAGAAATATTAACAATTATGGCGGAACCAATGGTAACGACTTTCCAATTCTTGACCGACGTTTCTTGCTAATACATTTTTGCTGACTCCAGAATATAGCCAATGGCACAACTAACATGTCTAGCATTTTTGTTATAACGGAAACGTGAGAGTAGAATACATAGCTTGCTTGATCGATACCGCTCAAGCGCTGTATGTAAGTACATATCTAGAGGCGATAAAGAATTAATAAATTATTGTGAATTGATTTAGCGATAATAAATTGAAATTATTAACGATTGAATTATTGGATATTGAAAATTGATATAAAATCTAAATGGCATCAAGTAATTTCTACACTAAAATATTATTCTTAATCACTTGCTTAATATTAATTATTTCGCCAGCTAATTCTTTTAAGAAATAGTAATCTTCTACTCGAATTCACATTATAAATTCTACAAGTAACTCAAATCCAACGCGTATCATCTATTTGATTTACTATAGAACTAAGAATTCTAATTAGAACTTGGCATAAGCGATCTATTGCGTAAAGATATGCGTAGTATTGCGCTTTTTACTTACTCTTTGAGGAATCCAACATAATAGATGCAGAACCGTTATCATAATTACAATTCTCGCCAATCTCTTAGTTTGCCGAAGATCTCGATTATGACCGTATTGGGATAAAGGTAATGGTATAACGGATAGATTTCTAACTCGAACTGACATTTGCTTCAATTCTAGTAAAACTTCCATTGTTGTTAACAGTAAAATGCCACAGCAAGGAATAAAACAGCTCATATCTAGCCACAGAGTAGCATATTCCAAAGAATTAATATCGTGTACATTATCAATAACGATTTGACAGACAGGAACGTAAGCGATTAAAGCAAATCTATTTAAAAATAGAGATAATATTCCAACAAGCGAGCTGATGATTAATATGAAAATTAATAATAGTTTAATCTTCCATGGACTACATAAATTATTATAGCGGAATGGCTTTTTAATGGCTAGGTATCTCTCCAAACTGATGATAGTAGCTAATAATGTAACAAAATTTGTCCATATCTCGATTAAGACTCCTACAGTATTGCAAGTATAAATACCACCAATCCAATAACCAACCAATTGACTAGGAACTATGATTGATGAAATTAGTATCAAAAATGATGTGTTGACAACGACTAACAAGGTCATCAGTAAACGAGCGGCGCTATAAAATGTGTTACTTTTATATTTTCGAAATGATTTACCAATCTTATAGACACATTTGACATTGCTGACTGTAATAACTAATGCTAAAATAATAAATGAAATATCAATTACAATGCTTCGCTTCGGTAAAAGCCAGTCTTTGGATATAGAACCATTAATAGCACCGTTTATGTTCTCCATAAATTCAGATATGTTGTCGTGAATATTCATTTTTCTAGTTGGTAATAGCAATCTACATATGTATTAATGGTAAATTGATGGATAGCCAATGTTGAAGTAATAAATTATCATAGTATTGACCGTTGCAGATAATTATAGTCGAAACGTTGCTTGCTAAACACGATGATTTTCGATAATTGAAATATTAACGTAAGGATGTAATAATTTGTGAATGATGTCCTTTTGCTATACTCCCTTTATATATGCATATGTCAAACATGTGATTGGATAGTAATGAATAGATAGGCCAAAAAATGGAAGCATTCAAATAACGGTGGTTAAATTATTTTGCCAAATAATTAGTTAATCAGACTCTATATGACGCATAATATAAATAAAAAGTACAGGCTATAATGACAACGCCGAGACAACAAATGTCCAGTAGATAATGAGTATAAATAAAATAATATCATGGCAACAATAAATACTTGTATAAGATTAAGATTTGTATAGGTAAATTATAGATATTACGTGATTTCTTCACTATCGCAACGGTAAATACAATTTAACATAAAGAATGATCTAGGACCTGCTATTATTATAGTTTTACAAATTATAAGTATTTATTATATACATCTTCCCAGGGTTATTTTTATCCTAGGAAGTAAATTTAATTCTAAGTTATTGATACCTAGGAAAGCAAAATTTCGATTATAATTAGTATTACTCAAGCTGACAGTAGTTGTATTCCTAAGATCAACAACAAAGCTGTTTTTCTTTATAACATTGACTATCGATATTTATTGTACAGTCAGTATAAAATCAACAATCTAATTCTAAATTACCTATAGATTGAGTAACCTAAAAGTTAAATGAGGTGAATGACTTCATATTTTCCTATTCATTTATATCTTGCTATAAAATTTTTTACCTCGAATGCAGCGTATAAAGTTATACTAGAATGATACCATTAGGACTGAAAGTAAGTACCACTATAAGTTTGAAAAGTTGGTAACTATTTATCTTAGAGAATCTTCTAGATTATCTAGAATCTCTATCCAATAACTTTATCGTAGGAGAGGATTTATACAACTAGAATATTGAATGGGTTTCTTAAGGGTTGTGGTATTAATAAAATTTGCTTTTACTACTTCTCCACAAATAATTAATACAACAGTCTCTGCCAGAGATTGATTTTCATTTCTCAAACGTTAAACAATTTACTTCTCTGAGAATAAGAATTGATATCTTATGGGAACAAACCTGAAATTATCACTTTGATCTGGAATTGTAGCAATTTAAACCTTATACATTTTAACTTAAAAATAGATATTGTATTTACATTTAGTAAATAGCATTTTTAAGTAATTGTATCCAAGCTTAAATTGGCAACATTAAGTAAATCCAGTCTCCAAGTGACATAGAAAACAATGATGTAATATTTAAAATAAATGACGTAACAAACACTATAAAGTCTCAAAAAATAGACATGCAAATGAAAACAATACCAATAACATAACAGAAGCAATATTCGTTAGCTAAATGAAGATTTCCTACAGGACAAAATATAAGTGATGATTTTTCTAGAATATCTTGTATGAAATCTTCAGTAAAGGATATTTAATTATTTTTCATCATATTTTGACAATACTTAGTTCAAATTAATAGACAATGCTGTATTAATTATTTTCGAAGGCCATTACAGAGTTCAACCATTTCCTTAACTCTATTAGTCGACAATTCCAACTGTATAAAATCTTTATTTAATATTTTCCTAAATCTCACACTGTATACTATCTACGTGACTTTCAAACTTAAACTGAAATAGCAGTAGTATATATGTTGTGACATCGGAGAGATAATTACATAAATTTTTAAACGTCACTTTAAACTACCAAGTTTGTGATATAAGTTCGTAATTGCTGAGATTTAAAGAAATTGAATCATTTGATTAACATTTCGGAAAGCTTTGATTAGTAATAGCCTTTCTGGAAATAGTAGATCGATTTCTCTTCGTATAATAATGTACAGTTAATTTATTTGACGTGCGATGATTATGTTTAGGACTTGTCTATTTTTCGTTTCAACTAATCATAACCACGGTACCTACTAGAGAGAGCATCTATAATATCAGTACAATTACCGGTACTTTATTCTGTATTTAAATTATAATACGGAATATTTAATTTATTTGAAGAATTTTTAAATAATGGTCATTAATGAAACAGAACTAGTTTACAATTATAACTGGCGATTATCTTCTGATTGTAATGATATTTGGCATCGGATTGTAGTTTTTGTTACGTACGTGTCAATGGCCAATGTAATGTTATGTATTCAAAGAGATACTTTATTTCATTATCTTTTATACGGGAGGCATTGTTTAGTGTAGCAGACTTAACGGTCTCTTTTCTTAGTTTCGACGGAAGTAATCTGAGCTTTTATGTAGGTAATTAATGTTACGAACAAAAATACCGGGAGCCAGTAATTAAATCTATTAATTGAGAGATTCAATCGATTTTTAGACTGTGTTTTGATTGCATTTCAATTTCTATAGAAAAAATTTTTTGCTATACTTGTATACTGGATAATGTATACCTTTGCAAGGGCATATACGTACGTATGTCCGTATATTATATACGAAACTCATATCTATGTATATAATATGATATATTTATAACGTCATTACCTACTATATTCAATAAATTTCTATAGTATCCTATCATGCAAGTACTGCGCAATTTTTGTTTTGCTGGATGAAATTTAGGTTAACATCAAATAGACTTACTGATACCTTTGTATATATAATTTTACATATTATGATACGATTTTCCAATAGACAAGTGTATGAGAAGTAATTACGAAATTCAACCATAACTTCGAATCTTTGAATTCACAGTTTGGCTTAGCCCGAGGCTTGTGTATATCAATTTCATCTTTCCATGGGAGGGTTATCAAGATTTGGATTACATTCGATATTAAGGAGATCATATAAGGCGTTAGGCATACGAATTTTGCTTTAAGACTTTTTCTATGATCTTGAGAAAGTACAGCTTTTCTATATGAATATTATGACAGTAGTATATATGAATGAAAATTTGACATTTTTTTGTTGGCATGTGAATAAGGAGATACTATAAAGCAAAATAAAGTATACGCTTATTAGCCTACAAAAATCAGAAAAGATTACATCATCATTGTATTTAAAGAAACATATTTTAACAATGACGTTAAAATTTATGCGCCGTCACGACATTATAAAGAAAACCAGGCCAGTATAGATGTATGACAAGGAAATAAATAAACAATTTTTCTATCCTAGCTTTAGAAATCTAACGGAAGTCCTTATCATCCGGTACTACGAAAATGTGGATGTGAATATACTATACATAATGTATTCATAGAACTATCCTACTTTTTAACGCTGTTATGTTAGATCAATATTTTGCATACTATAAATTTGCAAAGTAACGTAAAACTCATCTTTGTAGTAGCAAGTTTCTAAAGTTGCAAAATCGATGGCAAAAGGTCATTTTGAGACAATACTGTATTTAATAATACAGTATTCGCCTTAGTCTAGCTTTCTTTCATAACAGAACCAATTCTTTTATAAGAAATTATCTATAGTGTTAATTCTTTTATAAATTAAAAATATTGTTAGAACAGCGGACGGAAATAAATTTTTATTCTGATAATTTTCTTGCGCACTCATAGTTACAAACTATACGTACATCGCAGATGATTTTATCGTACAACACCACTTCGAAATAGCCGTAGTAATATATTTATAAAAATTAAACACTATCTATGCATAAAACATACTGCATACAATAATATGTATAATGAACAATCACACGTTTGTCCTTCTTTCCTTCAACGCCAGATAGAAAGGCTCCATAAACATGATATGAATGAAACAATAATCATAATTTATTTTATATACTATAGCAATTTTAAGGAATGATATTAAAAATATACGGTAGATTCCATAACTTATAAAGAAATAAGCTATCAAAATTTAATAAACAAAAAGTCAGCTAGAAATTAGTATTAGAGAATCCCATTAATACTATTGCCAACAAGTTGATCTTATGAAACTAAGTGTGGATGAGCTAATATCAAGTGTGTTCCATTCTCGCTGTATGCGTACATCGACTCGGATATGGCTTAGACAGGAAGTGAAGTGGAAAAAAATTATGACTTGATCGCTGAATCTTATCAATGACATAAATGTCAGGATTACTATTTTCAATATCTAGTAAAAATGTCGCAAGTACTCAAATGTGCAAAATCGATAACATATGCAGGGATATACAAGTAAGAGTAAGCATACTACTCAATCGTGTTTAGGACATTGTTAAATTTATTCAAAGTAAACGAAAAATCAAATTGGATTTGCCTTATGAAATTTAACCAAAAGAAAGAAATTAGTTTGCTGAAATCCAGACGCCATATGATTTGATTGCTATGGGTCAGACACACTAATTTTGACCTTCTTATTTGTCAGCACATTCGCATATGTACAGATACAAACATGACTCAGAATTTATTTTAGAATGCTAAATAGGTATTTCGTGTCAAATTCAACCCTGATCAGTCTTTAATTATATAATATTAGTTTCAGCTTATTCACGAATCATGACTATATTCACGCTATTGCTAACATACTTATAATTTCTGTTGATCTAGTAATCAATTTACTGGCTATAGTTTATTATCTATCGGCACCATCTCACAGCCTTTTCTACTTATACTGCAAGTTCATGTATTAAATATCCCTATTGATAATTAATCATTATTCTGACTCTCTGAACATATACACTCTGTAGGTTCCTAACAGGTCTGATATTCAATTAATTGTAAACTTTTCTCTCGTCCATAATATTTGATTGAATGTAACCCTTCACGAAGTTTCATATGCCGTACTAGTACTTGAATATGAATTTACCCTTTTTATAAGAAATACTATACAATAAATTCATCTTTCGTATATAATATATGCCGGGTATTGTAGATAAATTAACAACTATTTTACATGTTTAAAGTAAAGCGATACCGTCTTCGCTGATACGTTCACGGTTTATCCGTCTATCAACCTATTCTACCGAAGATTTAAATATTTGGTACCGTACCATTTTGAAGAGACGTAAGATATAAATAAATAAAAGTAATATTTGGTTGTAGCTAAATGAAGAGTAGGCGATTATGTAAACTGCCTGCTAATGATGGGGCCAATCCCGTCGGAGTAAGATATGCCCGTCGCACCATACTATGAAGAAGGTTTTTAATGTCATAAAAGTAACAAATAAAACAATGTTTAGTCTACGAACTTATGAAATAAAAATATTGACTAGCTGTAAATGATAATAATATTAAACATGGCTACTTAGCCGCCTGCTAAATTAAAAGCAGGAATTATATGCTGCAGGTCTGATTCAGTGCTAAATAGCTATTACCAGTGTTCTTCTAAAATTCTTAATCTACCTGTGTATCAGTCTCAGTATAGTGTAAGCTCTTGTCTCTTTCCATTTAATTTTTAAAGCGATTTATAAAAATCTTTTCAATTTTATTTACTAACGCATCAAGTATGAACAATTTTACAAATGTGAGTTCTTTGAAGATGTAAATTAAAGAAAATTTCATGTTCACACAACTAACATGAAAGAATGTGATATAAAATGATGTTGCATTAAAATTTCTTGTCCATTTTATAATTGTATACTATTTAAAGCGAAATAACTCGACACTCAAAATATCTTCGACATATAAAATATAAAATATGATAATAAAGATTAAGATTATCAAAATAATCTTTTAAGATATCGTCTAATATTTTTTTTTCTTGATACAATGATGATTAACGGAATAATGATTGTTTCAGCTATTCGAGCAAGTAAAATAGATATTCTCCAAGCAGATGGAGGAATAGTTCCTGTAGTAATCATCCAATACTGCGCAATCTACAAATATTAAATAAGATCTTGTAAGTGTCAGTATGAAATTTCTTAAACAAAGTTTAATCATTTCGGTAGTAAGCATTCATTGTTGTTCTATCTTTTAAGATAAAATACTATCATTTGGTTTATAACTTCAAACTTTGGTACATAAAGAGGATGAAATTTGTGATCTTTCAGCTACAATAACTTATAATAGTCCTCACTTTAACACAGAACAGTAGAGATAATAGAAATTTTTTTATAGCTTCTTGATTATGTGTTAACACAATCGTAATCGTATTAGAATCTGCTAAGGCATTATTCAAGTACTGTGCTGACGTCCTGTCAAATTGTCTACGAACATATTTCTATTGCATTATTCAAGTACTGTGCTGACTTCCTGTCAAATTGCCTATGAACATATTACTAAAGTAATGAACACAAATAAGAGGCACAAAGACGTTACATAACAAATTGCTCTCATCGAATAATAATCTCATTTGTGTATACTAAATAGCAAACACAACGACTCTGTAGTCAATATTTCGCTGCTTATTTACTAGATAGTGTGAATGGCAGCTTCCACTAGTGAAAAATAGGAAACAAAATGCTCCTATTCGTTGGATATGGAAAGGGCATAGCGTGAAATGATGTTAAGCATTAGAAAATAGAAAAGATTAATACCAATTTGTTGAAACTAGAGCGAATAGTAATAAAATTGTGACACTAAAATAGATTAAATAAAAAATTTAATATCTAATTGATATCAATAGAGTAATTAATAATTCTATTCTGCTAGTAAAAGGTAAAAATGGAATTTTGGTATCAAACAGATTAAAATAGAAGAAGTTTAAGAATTACTTACCCTGCCTGGAAGCCATGAAATTAAATGGACTGTCGTTACTAAAATTGTAACTTTAGCTGTTTTTCGCGTTGCAGCTACTGGATTCCGCCCAACGCTAATAAGTCTAGAACGCTGTATATTCAGATCATCTCGTGAATTAGCCTGTACAGAAGCAACTTGACATATGCGATGATGCATCTGCCGCAATTCTTGTAAAACTAGTATACTTGTCAGAGTTAATAAAATGAAACATAAGCTATGTGTAATGGTGCTGGTAGCTAAAACTCCTTGTTGTTCTCTTGAAGATAAATTATAATATGTATAGCATAACGGTACTTGTTCATAAAATCGTGTCATATCAAATCGAATAGTAAGCCCGGCTATCATCAAGCAATAGATCACCATACATACGTTAGCTAATGTAAAGTTATACCATGTTAAGATACGCTGATATTGAAATGGCTTTTTTACCGCAACATAACGTTCAAAACCCATAAAAAGGGATACAATCGTGCTAATATTAGTCCATGTCACCAATAGAAAGGTGCTAGCATAGCAAGCAGAATGATGACCAATCCATCTACCAATAAAATTGGGTACTAATATGATAGGCGATAATGTTAATGGAAAAAAAATATTAGATGATGATAAAACGATAATAAACGCATGAGCTTTACCATAGGAATATTGACTGTAAATATCGAGTGTTCGTTTCTTTCTTCTATAATGTTGCTTTATTATTTTAATGACACAGATAAAGTTACTAACGATAATGGTAATATATAGTAAAATGAAGAAGGCGCCTCCCAAACTTCTTTTTGAATTAGTAAAACGTGAATAATTTAGGCGTTCATTCATAGATGAATCCTCCTCCATATTACAGCTAGACGATAGAGTTAGAAGGAAAATAGAAAAATTAGGAATAAATACTAAAATAAAGATGAATTAATTCTAATGCTAGGGCTTTAAAATATCTTAACCGATAACAATTCATAAAAGTGAATCAATGAGAAGCTGTTGAAGATTTTGCAACACTTTAATAGGATTAAAGCTATAACGGTGGAGATTTCTATACCGGACAAACACGTCCATCTAAAGTTCAAGCATCCATTCAAATAGAATTTGAACCAGCCATATGTACACAAGATAAATGATAAAGTTCTTATGAAACAAATATGGTATTATCTTCGAAAGACTCCTTGACGTAAATCAAGAACTAACCAATAATATCAGAATTGTACTTCCCTATTCATAATCACATTACGACTTTTATCCTTTATGATTCTATAACTTTATAAGAACTTGTTTCAGTAGTCGCTTCATCAAATAGAAAAATGTACTTTGAAGGTGTCAAAATTACTAATAAAATAATATTGATTAATAGCTTGTGGCGATCTTACATCTTTCAAATGCGACATGTCGATTAATGAAAGGCTAATTATTCTTAATAATCAACTGATTGCGTAGCAAAGTAAGCTATAACCATCATAGGTATTAAAATATTTTTCGAATTGTCAGTTTATAATCTTAGTGACGTTGGAAATAGCCGAACGATTATGGAGTATTTATGCAGTACCTCTATTAGTGACCTTTCGCGAATCAATCTATGCCATGAAGTAGAAATCAAAGATCTTTAAATGATGCTACATAAAATGGATTATTTCTTTAGAAGACTCAATTTAGATAAAATTGTCTGTATGAATGTTTATTAAATGCAAAAATTCTTTCTATTTGATAATGGTATTCGCATCGAGCGATGTACTCCACCCTACGCTGCGGTAACTTCTGATCAATAGTAAACTGGTTTAACCTATTTATTGCCGTCAAACTGTATATAAAAACTCGTTATCTTTGTACACAAATAAAGATACTAAATTGTTTGTATTCTATTTCAGAAATAAATGGAAAATTGCGCACGTTCACTTTAAACCCTATTCAGTATTAATTATGATATATGGTACATGTTACGCACACTTCTGAAATGGAATTATGCTGATAGTAAATACAATAAAGTATTAAACTACGGTACTCTTACTAAAATAATGGTGTAATATTAGAAATCAGTTGATAAAACTATATTATCGTAGGTCATAAATTTTGTTTTTATTTTATATTAACTGTGATTCTGAATTATTGCAATATAGAATCAACATTTTCCTTCAATATTAGTACCTAAATTTAATAATAACAATGTAAAAGTCACTATGGGGTTAGTGAACACATTGAAATTTTACGAAATCTTCCCATGAACGTCATCATAATTAGAAAATTGACAAAACGTTACGCTTAGGATTGAGAAGACTCCGTAATGTGTCTTAAAATTTCCTCTTAAAGTCAATTTATCAAAATTATTATTCATCACAGTGCGATAAGAGATTTCGTCAATAGATTGGCACTTTCAATTAGGTATGTTTAGAATATAGAAGTTAAAGCAAGTACTGGAAAAATGCTCGGTTCAAGATTTTGAAAAACTGACAACCCTAGCGATCGACTCACTTAAAATAGTATTTCTTACAGCCCATATTGAATACGGTAGCTAATAATGGATTATAGAAACTTTTATCAAACCAGCTTCTAGTCATGACTTTTCCGTCTAATTTTTACCTAACACATAAATATTGGCTCAGATTACTATTCAGGATGGAAAAGAAACTGATTGTAGTATATTTACTTGTAGAAGACCAACATTAACCGATAATACTGGTTGATATTTAATTAAATAATTACGATAAATTGCATCGATGAAAAAACTGAATAACTAAGTAAACTAAATGCAAATTATATTACTGCTTAAGCTTATATAGTAGAACAAGCATGCCGGTCGCATTTTCATGACATAAATTCGTATCTGATATCGATGTTAAAGTACAAAATCGTTAACAGAATGTTAACAAAGTGTCGTGGGAGTAAAGTAAGTGAACGAAAATCAAGGAATTGTCATAATATTATTCATAGGAGAAGTAATTTTTAGATAAACCAATCATTATATATAATCTGTACAGTTTATATTTTATAACCCTTGTCTGATCTACATAAGATCTCTATTGGCAAACAACCGTTTAGATTAAACGAGTCGCACAGCGCTATGCGATTGATTTAGTCGATAAAATGTCTGCTAATGATGTAATTTTATACAGGAAAAGTAGCAGATAATTTTACAACTGGATTCATATTTATCGAAATAAATTGATATCTAATTAAACTTTTATTTATATGTTTGCTTTACACATTGATTATGTATACTGTTATAGTACTGGTTTAATTCGATAATAAAACCCACTATCCCTTAAGCTCGATACTATAATTAAACTTAAAAACAAGATTAAGCCGCAGATAGTAAAAACGAAATTGATAATTGTAATACAATAATCGTCACACAATACTCAAACCTTACTGACACAATCTTCATCGGCTCTTTCTTGTAATTGAGATGGATCAAAGTTATTATTAAGTTAATTAATAGCCCAAGTTAAAGCCGCTGGAAAGATATTATTTTGATGATCGTACAATTGGTTTTGGGGATTCATACGCAAATTAGAAATTGATTAAATAATTTTTCAATACAAAATCGCGATATCCATTTTTTTATGAAGAAGACGGCAACTATTTCTTGTATAAATAGCGTCTAAAGTAATAATTTGTATGGGTGGCGATTCTTTAAATTAATTTAGTCAAGTTTAAGCTATTTTAAGGTCTAATTTTGTACCAAATGATTACAACGTAATTGTGTTTGGAGGCAATAATGAAATCCATTTCTAGAAATTGACCATCTATTGTTTTTGTTGTGTCATAATTTTTAATAACAATTCTAGCAAGAAAATTTCATTTCTAGAAATACTTTAAGATCTCAAGTGCCAATTTTACATAATATTAAATTGGACTAATCGCTAAAAAAAGTGTAACTTCCTAGCATGAATACTTTGCCAGCAAATAAGGTTAATTTCGTGATTGGACGATTGAAGAATATAATGGGCAGATGTGAAGATCCATAGTTGATTACAATCGAATATGAAATTATGTGGCAACTTGGTATCTTACTTCAGTACCGAATAGAATAGGTAGTCATGGTTATATCGAACAATTAGTTCAATATATCCGGTCAATAGCGTAGGATGGGCAAATGAAGTTGATGAGGTTATTGAATTTTAGTTATTTTATGAATTGAAAGCTATTGTGTGCGGATAGATTTCGTCTAATATTTATAAGCTAGATAGAAAATTATAAACTAGCTATTTTGTAATAATTATGGGATAGTGTAGTATCCTATGTGTCATGAACATCAATAATTATAACCAGTATTAAAGATCATTTTATAATGTTTAATTTATACTACAGTATATTACGACAAATTCATTCTTTATTAAAAGCATGAACGAGCCTACTTTTTTACTTCTGTCTATTTTTATATGCTTGCACGTCAATAGATAGTAGCATCGCAAGAGGTTTTATTTTACATCAATATTATAATCCTCGATCAGGTAAATCTGTAGTTCAATGCTGACGTCTATGCAATACTTGAATAAAAAGTAAATTGGAAGATTGTACATGTCAAGCAAAATTGAATTGAATAAGGCTAAAGATTTAAAATGAAATTGTAATTGTATACATTTATCTGTAGAGAAATTCTCCAATTATATATGACTACGTTGTTTTATGATCGAGAGATCTGTAATACTGGATAAAAATATTTAATTTGATTTTTTTCTGTTAAAGAATATATGCAATAGAACATTTGTTGATCAAAAGGCGGATATAGTGATACTATGGTTCTATCAGAGACAGGTTTAGCTTTGGTGAGATTTATCGATGTTTCGTGGACAATATGTTATGCTAAACTATGGCTACGTTATTGGATATACGTGTATCCCTGATTTAAAATAATTGATGAAATTTGACAAGAAAATATTTTAGATTGTACTTTGATACCTATTATGTTAAAATAACATTGTGGCCCTTATAAATAGGAAATGCTATCTGATAGTATATATTAGTATTGAATAGACAAAGACTTATATGAAGGAAGAATCGCTAATATTTCTTACTGTCAGTCATAGACGAAATGATAAGAATGAAATTGATAAATCGCTTTCACAAATATGATCTTAGTTGCTAATGTCCAATAAATTATTTAAACTATATTTACAATAATCTGAGATTTTTTTATTGAAGATGTCTGATAGATGATGCTATTTCATTCTGATATAAATATCTGTCTGTTAGTTGTTACAGCAGCGACTAATTCCGTGATATGAATGTTAATAACGTTTAATGACATTAGAGCTAAGTCTAATATTCAACAAAATATTGAATTGTTTACGGGTTCATATAGTAGCCAAGCATTTCTGCTTGATTGAGCATAATCAATATAGCTTTAATAAATACGACTTCATACGTATTTTCTATTTGACATATAACTGTTTGTCACGGTATGAAATACCATGGAGAATTAGATGACTAAATTTGGTGAATTTAACATTTTTATATGGTGATTATGATGAATTACTGGATGGGAATCACCATGGTTATACCTTGTTACAGTTAATTATATACTATACTGTAATAAGAATTCTCATATAGTAATTGACATTCACGGATTACAGTACTACTTTCTGTGAATGCAATCCTGATGATAACCCATTATATCTAGAATTAGTCAGTAAAGATTTATGGCTAATATGAATATTTCTGTATTAATTTGGTTATCGAACATGAATTAGCTGTTAGAATATTAAGATGATCCATCAATTTTAGCTGTTACTGAAGAGTACGGTATATAATCTTGGTATGCAATTAAATAAAATTAATTCTCTAGTCGTATCACGTAGAAGCAAAGGCGTCTAATTTCTCGTAAGAAGCTAAGGGATACCCGATCCTGGAGATTTTAGAATTTTAGAGACTTGCTGTTACCTAGCCCTTATTACGAAGCTGTTTCGTGATACTGTGTTATATGCTTACACTCCAGGATTAAAAAAAACGCATTGCCATGCTTGAGTTGTCTGTATTTTATGTATTATATATATCTTTAACCTTTGCTTGGCAAGCCTACTAAAAAGTATTTGTCTATAATCTATCTAATAGCACCATTTGGCAACTAACTAGTTGAAAACAATTGCTCACAAACTCTGTAGAAGACTAAGTTAACAAAGGAGATTTATATTATTTAGCGTAGTGAAAGATCCTTTATTTATCGTTGACATAAGTACGCGTACATTTTCATTAGCGCACTAGCGTGATAGAAATATCTATTTTTTCCTAGCCCTACAAGATCAGCATACGGTAGTAAGTCAGAGCATATTCGATTAGGATGGCAAGATATTCTCATCTTAATGTATCTTATTAATACACCAATGGAATAGAAACAACATTTCATCTGACTCTAATAATGAACGAGAGCTCATTCAATTTACATATCTTTATGTTATTGCTTATTCTACGTTAATTAAGGGTATTAGTTCGATGGCGAAGCATAATTTTTTAGTAAATAAGCATTTTAATCTAGGTATTAAAATTGATATAAGAATCATTTACAGGTTTATTCATGGACAATCTTTAACCTTATAATACTGTAATAACTTTTATCACTGAGAGTGGACTTAAAAGCCCACTGCAATAAAGAGATTACAAGAGAAGCCATGTTCTCATTTTAATTTTATAGTGAAATTAACATTTTTGGGATCCAAATTGACAGTTAAGTACTCCTATCCTTTATAATATTTATAAAGGTGAAAAATAACAGCCATCATTCTTAAACTCTATATAAAAATAAGCTTATTATTAATAGTAGTAAGCTAGTTTGACAGTGATCAATCTACAGCTGCCGTAATTACGCTAAAACATCTCCTTTCATTTCAACCACAAATACGCGTATATTAAAGAGGACTGAAGTTGTTTTTTAACCAGCTTACTATGCTATCCTTATTTAAATAAGCTTGAGCCTAGTATAAATTGATCTATATATCAACCGCAAAAGAAATCATCCTCTATCTTGCATTAAAGTAACTTACAATTAATAAATGAAAGCATATGTTTACTGACATGATAAGCAGTCCTTATTTAGAGTTGCTGTAATTAGTCAATCATTGATCCTGAATGGAAGTGATTGAAACAATTGTCTTAACTTTTAACCCTAAATGAATAGATAAGCGATTTTAGCGAAAGAAATTTCTTCTGCTATAATAGTAGATGTTCAAAATAATGTGTGACTTAGTATTAGTTTATAATTAAAATCTTATTGCTCAATCAAGCGTATAAATTAATACGGAAGACGGTGGATCCCAATCATCTACAGAATTCTTCATTAAGTTAACTTAATAGATATATGTGATGAAATATTATCCTATTAGTATATTTAATACGTAATGTTAATAAATTTTGCTTCTGATGAGCGTTTTAAATTCAGCGATGTCATGTATTAACTAATTTTATAACTATTCTCAGTAAATACAGCAGCTTTTAAATATCCTATACTTCTAATTAGAAATAGCTCATTTATGTAAGTTAGGAGATATTATTCTTAATATCTAGTTATCTAGATGAAATTACGAATAATATTTCCTAGCTTACATCAATGCTTTACACTTGACATATGAGATTCTAAGTATCATTTTGATATTGTGACAAGCTTTGTTGTGATATTGGAATTCTTCAAAAACTTTCCAGTTTAGATGCGATTTAATATTACATTATAGGATTGAGAACTAATCTTCCATGAAAATTATCTGATTCTTTTTAATAGTAAGTTTATCATCGCTTTTGATAGATTATTTAATTCATAAGTATTACTTTTTGGCACGCATGAATAATATTTATCCTTGTCAATTTCCTATAATCTCTTTCTCTTCATATGACGTCAAATTTCTATGATAGCATGAACGAAAAGCCTAACAAGCATTAATAACAACTATACGAATAGATGAAATTATAGAACTTCCTTATGACTATTAGCAGTATTATCGATAGACTGTGTTGCATAAATCATTAGAAGCAGCACGTAGAGAAGTCTTAAGCTTACTAAGCTATCAATATTCTTTTCGTCTAACTACTATGGTTGAAACTATAATGTTACTTGCAGAAGATCAATAGTGATGATATTGTCAATCTATTTAAGAGAGTTTACTAGATAATCCTTGCTATAGTAATATTCAGAATAGGAGGACTTTTACAATGATCGATTGGAATATTATACAAAAAGAAATTGGGGATATTTATATTATTAACAGTTATTCTTGTTAGCACATTTCTCTATGAGAATAGACAATGATTATTTAATATCGGAAGTCCATAATAAATTAATGGGATAGCTAAAGTTTAAGATTAGATTAGTTTGTATTCATTTACTAAAGAAAAGATGACAGAAAGTTAACAATGAGCTTGCTGTTCTAGAGGCCATCCAGTGCAAAAACGAACAGGTAATTGAAGTGATTTCAATGCCATAATACCAGCTTCCATTTTTGATCTACTTTCCTAATTTGTGTACAGAAAGGTGGTCACCTTGGGGAGTATTATGCAGTACTCTGATCTCCACAATTTTTAAGTAATTTACACTATTGAAACACCAATTAGAGCAAAATTGACCGTTTGATTGACCTAAATTATGCCATTTTGCCAAATTATATGAGGCGTTGTTAAAATTCAAGTATTACTACGTTCTGATTATATTTGTAATACATTAAAATTTGTATTTTTCTGCACTAGAAAGCGAATCATTAACCTATTTTTTTGGATTAATAAATGAACGCTAGAATATTAATGAATTAACGCTTAGAGGTTTGAATTTTGTTGTTACAAAGCTATTAGACAGAAAGGCTTCAAAAATCAGCTCGCTAGCTGGACTTTCCCATAAACAAATAGTTCAGTCGAAAGGAGTCAAGGCGACTCTAACACGGCAACACCAGCTCCTAAGCGCGAATGATTCATTCCTGAACAATATTTCCACTCCTCTAATTCCCTATCAAGTATCTCTACACTTTTCAAGTAATCTACACCATCAAAGCCGCCAATTACAGCTAATTGGTCATTGAATGCAGTCAGGATCATTCCACTACGTAACGTAGTCATAGACGTGGTTGGAATCCAGGTGTTATTTCTGCTATCGTAATATTCTACAGTTTTAAGTTCTTTAGAGTCATCTCGTCCACCAGCGACATGCAATATTCCTAGAATTTAATAATATTTGACTTGATTCTGAGATTTTAAAGAACAAGTCAAATTTCTATAATTTATACCTAAATTATTGACTACAACTGTAAGCTATTCATGAAGAATATTATGACAAATCAATCATACTTTAATTTAGGTCAAAACAACCGCAATGATAGGGTAAATGAATAGTTATTCAATTCAGCTATTAATCATTTAATTGACGCTAGCTATCCAGCCTATCCAAGATATCTACTTCTGCCGTTGTCTATTTCAATATCATATTATATCGTGAAAGTTTCTAATGTAATGACAATGTCTACTAAAGCATTTATTTCAACTTCTTCTGTTATATGAATAGGAATAGAAGACTTCATTTATTAGACTTTTAAAATGGATGTTACATTAATCCCCCTTAGAAGAAAAATTAAGTGGATAGTTGCTATTCAATGAAGATTGTACGATTGGTATGAAAGTTTAATTAAGATATTAACCTTTACATGGCTACAATTTAATGTAGACGGCGCTATTTGGTTAAAAGTTTAATAAAAAAAGCAGCTAATCCTTAGCTGTATCTATTATTACCATATCATTATTAGCATAAATATTTTAGTAGATTTCATTTTGCGTTTGTAGATACTAAAATGGTATCGATAGCAGTAAAACTACACTTACCGTTGATAACCGTTGCTCCATGATGCTTTCTTCTTTTATTCATGGGCGATATTGCTACCCATTGATTCTCTCTAGGATCTAACCGTTCAACTGTTGAAAGAATCGCAGTACCATCAAATCCACCTGCAGCATAAATACAATTATTTACTACAGCCGTTGCAAGCCCTAATCGACGAGATTTCATGGGTACAACAGAATACCACTCATTGTGATGAGGATCATAACGTTCGACTAGATTTAAACTGGAAACGCCATCTTGGCCTCCAATGGCGTAAATACAGTTATTTACAGTAGCAACGCCATGACTGGTATGGCAAGTGCGAGTCGTCGCAATGTCTAGAGACCAATACTTTGTTTTCGGATTAAATTGTTCCACAGTGTCTAAATAATTTTTACCATCTACGTGATGTAAAAAGTATTATAGTAGTTCAAAGAATTAGACAAATTATATATGCAGTAATCGTACCTCTGACTTACTTTGTCGTACGCTTTTAAATTAGTGTTTATATACATAGTAATTGAATGACAGGATCGATAGTACGCAAGGTTGGTGATGTGAATGTTAAAAAATTGATTGCAATACTATTTATTTTTCTTTTTTTTAACTAACTTAGTATTTCTACACAAGTTAATACAGGGATAGATCAATCTGTTAATGAAGAATGAGGTAATTTATCCTACATAGTAGCTCTTGTACAATCTGTGATGGAGATTTTGGATGATAAGTTTAACTTAGCAAAGAATAGATACGAAGATCTGATATCAAGAAACTTACCATGACCTCCAATAGCAAAGATACTATCTTCCAAGACTGCTACACCAACTCCATATCGCGGTTTATTCATTTTAGAAACTACTTTCCAGTTTCCATAGCATGCATGGCAAACTTCAACAGTATTATCAGCTTTTCCATGGCTCCAACCACCTACAACGTAAATCATAGTAGTGCTGGCTCCATTCATGTTAGTAACAGGAGGTTGCTTTGATTGATGAATTCTAACGGTGGTAGTGTTAGCTCTATTCGCAATCGCCTCTGGTAAAAGTAGGATATTTTTTGCTTGATCTACTAAATCACGACATTTTTCATCACATCTAATTAGTGGTTCTTGACTTACAACGGTAACTAGATATCGAGGATTAAGCGAGGATAAACGAACATGCTGTAAAGCCTGATGTAACTGATCTCGCCTTTGCTTAATATCATACCTTGCCCAATCGATAATTGCTTGGTAAATAAATTCTTCGTTCGGAACATTAAGATTACCTGATCTTAAGATTGCCACTAATTGTGTTATGGATAATGCCAAAAATTCAGTTTGTAGTACAATCTCAGTAAAATTTTCTTGAATATAAGCTGTTGCGGTTTGATATAAGTCTTGAGACGAATGATCATCAGCATAAGTTCGTACACTTAAACAGTTGGAAAGAGTTAGCTGATCCCTTAAAAATTGAGAGCAAGTATCCAATATTTCATCCAGTTGCATTAGACTAGCAATAGGAAATAGAATATGTGCGTTATTTTCGTTAATTATAATATTTGCCGTATACATATAATCAAGGATAGCTTCAACTGATTCTTCGTCCGCATCCTGAATGCAAATTTCTTCTTCAGGATTTATTGATGAATTTTCGTTAAATACGGCACGAAAATAAGGGCTACAAGCCGCTAGAATACCACGATGGCAGTAGAATCTTTTACTTTCAACGACCAATGTTACATCACACAACTGACCTTTACGTCGCAATTTATTGAAATAATGTAATACCTTAGCAGCGTGTTTCCTGGATCTATGCTTAATTCCATTACTGCTGATATCAGCACTAGCAGTTGATGATGATCTTGAGCCGCCTCTAGGGCGCTCATTTAAAGCAAATGGTAAGTTCAAATTTTGAGAAGAAGAGTTCATGATGTATGGAATAATCTAAAAAAGTACCAATCGCTTAAGCCAAACTGAAAAGTGTTCGTACGTGAGAATTATTGGCGTCGTTGCTTAGCGTTCTTCAATAGAAATAGACTCTAAAACTAGATAGTAATATGGGAAAAATGCAATATCCACTGTATCCTATGTGTATTATTTGTAGTTCATGGTCTTTCAATAACTAATTAATCATTTTTACTGCCCAATCGATTGTAAGAATTGAAGGCCAACTGGCGATTTTTATTAAAGATTTTTATTCCTGAATTATGGAATGTGTCCCATAATCTTAAGGTATTACAGCAATGATTTAAAGGTTTCCCTGCTGAGTACTTTATTCTCCTTATTTTTTATACTGTTACTTGAAAATTGTTTATTTTCTTAGACATCGTACATAGCTGGACGTCAGAAAAGATTTTGACAGGGCTGTGTAAACGCTTGTATTCATGCTGTTAGTCCATACTCAAATAAATACTATAATATAATAACTAAATAGTAAAATACGTTCTGGCTACCTCGATAGTTCTTAATTTCATACAAACATATATTATAGTACGATTAAGCCAACTTACTTATGAACTTTGTTAATGCCTGAACTTGTAATAGATGCTTTACATTATATGACATCAAAGGTCGTAAAATGAGTAAAAAATGTAATTTAAAGTTTGATAAGATAATTGTACAAAGCAAATATTACAAAATTTACTAAGATTGTTGAGAAACTTGTTCTGCAACTCTATCTTCCTCGTATTGCTTGATTTCTTGCAGTAATTCCTTATTTACTGTGAGAGAAAAAGCACAATAAAATGAAATGTTACCATAATTGACTTTGATTGTGGTTCAAGAAGAAAGATAAGTAATAGTTTATGCCTTCACTTCATAAATGTTCATTTTAGCATCACTTTATAAAAGGTTTAAAATAATATCTATAATTTTTTAATAGAAAGCTTTTGTATGGTATAGTATGACATAGCAAGTGTCAATAAGTTGAGTTTTTTTAAAGTATTGAACTAAATATACGATATTACTACTTGTAGAATATTCCAAGTTGCATGTATTACACTTTTAATGATTTACCTTTCTCAGGTATTAGTTTTCGTATAAATGGAAGTACGCCTTCCAGCAATACTTTCGTTTGTTCCTGCACTTCGGCAATTATAGGATCTGTATTGCTCTCGTACCATTCCGTTAATGTTTTAAATAACGCTGCCGCTTGTATCTGTAAGAAAATCGCATTTAAGCTTCACAATAAATTTAAAGCTCCAATTTATTATTTATTTGTTTTATTGTTATTGCTATTCAGATCGTTGTTATATGATGTACAGGATTACTATATAAGGCTCGTACATTGGCCCAGGAAGATTTTGTAATAATTACTGTAGGCACCATACGAATTTAAAGTCTATTGATATATCATGTATATGATGGAACAATAGTTATCATCGCCATGTTATAGTAATTCTTCTCATCTTTAAAATTTAATTATAATACCAGCACAAATATGAGTGCACTTGGGATAATCACATACTAAATAGTTATTCTGTTGCGCATTGAATACAGTAATAAACATTGTACTAGATATGGTAAAGTATTACTAAATAAAGTGTAAGTATATCTGGGAATGGTGGTTATATAAAAAATATCTTGCACGTTTTCTAAAATGTATATCAGTAGCTTGCATACAAATTTAATGTACTGCTAATGTGTTACCGATTCTCAGCTATATTAGTAAATGATGTATGGTCTTACTTTATATCTTACCCTATCGTCTTTATTAAGTTTTCCAGCGATTAGGTCATGATCTGTTAGGGTTTCATTATACGCTAGCATTTTGTACTTATAATTTCTTCGTATGGCTAATTATAGGCGCATATAAATAATGTGGCATAATTAAAATTGAACCTCTTCAGTAATATTATAACATTATGATATATTTTAAAAATGAAATACCTGCTCGTACTAAGTAGTCGTAGCACGCACTATGTCCATAACGTCTAGCTATATCACGCGGGCATTCTCCTTTCAGGTTTTTTAAATGTAAGTTTGCACCCTTTTCGGCTAAGATTTTTAGACATTCAATCCTTCCCCATGATGCAGCTCTATGCATAGCAGTATTGCCTACATCGATTGTAAATTACATAATAATTTTTGAATAAATGATAAAAAAAAATCCAATTTTTGTGATGAAATAATAGTGTATTACTCTACAGGATTTCTGCTCCATCATATTGGCCATCTTGTATTTATAGGAACGTACAGCATACCGATATCAAATTAATTATTGAGTTATACAATGTAATAATTGATCGTGTATTGACATAGTCCAATCTTACAATTAGTCATGATGTCATTTCGAGAACAGTTATCGCATCATTTTATTACTATGCTACTGATTTATTTTTATGTTCTAACCTTGGCTCGATATGCTATCCATATTTGCTCCATTTGCTATTAAGCCTTCAATGACGTCAACTTTACCTAACATACATGCTATATCTAATGGAGATTTGCCTTCATCATCTCTAATATCCAATAATTCACCATTAATCTCGCCTTCTTCATTGGTTATGAATTGCTGTATTTTTTCTGCATCATTATATATGACTGCTTTGATAATTTCAGTTGCCATAGTCAATGTACGCACACTGTACAGGATAATTGGGTAGAGTCGTTGATATTCTAATGGAGTTTATTTAAAAAGAAAAAAGCAATTCCACTCAACTCTAGCTAATTCTGTATGCTGCTATCAGGGATAGCAGTTACTATTGAAGATTTCCGATTAGTAGACTAAGCAGTGGCTAATTGAGTGCAGTAATAAAACATTCTCCGTCTCCTTAGCAACTGCATAATTGTATACTATAGCGCAAAGATTTGACAAATTATGCGCGTAAGACACCTAAGCATACAGGCTTTAGTAGGGTACACTGATACTATTCGGTACAATGTATTGACCAAACTTGACTAGACTATTTACTTACGGTTAATATACACCTACACTGCAAACTATGGCAGAGATTCTTTATTAAAAATGAAAAATAGAAAATAGATTTTCGAACAATCTCTTGGTTATGATCGGTTCTAACCTTAAAAGATAATATGACTAAAATCCCACTACCACAGCTGTGTCTGTGGTCTGTTGGCGACTGCTTTTCCACGCTACAACGAGTAACAGCCATAATCGTGTGTAAGCGCAATTAAAATTTAATTAATATAATTAATACGGTCAACCAATAAATTTAAATTCAATTTGATTCTATCACTGTGGGCACTGAACTTCCCGACACACTATACGATATAATTACACCGTGGAGAATATATTTTCACGCAGGTAGAATTGGCTGGCATAGCGCCATACTAAACTAGAAAAACGCTGCATTATGGCGGTATTTATCCTCCACTAAGAAGAGGTCATACAATCAACGGCTGCAGATGGTATAACATATACTGTTGTACTCTAGATTTCTTGTAAGAGCTGCAATGCATAAAATGCAAACAAGTTTAATATTACTCCAAGCAGGTTCTGAAGTAATTTAATGTTAAATTAAGTTAAAACATGCTAAAACAACTAGAAAAACGCTGCACTATGGCGGTATTTATCCTCCACTAAGAAGAGGTCATACAATCAACGGCTGCATAGGGTATAACATAAACTGTTATACTCTAGATTTCTTGTAAGAGCTGCAATGCATCAAAATGCAAACAAGTTTAATATTACTCCAAGCATGTTCTAAAGTAATTTAATGTTAAATTAAGTTAAAACATTCTAAAACTAAGGCCATTTTCCATTGCTAGGGATACTCATCCAGTCTCAATTTGTAGAGGTATCTGTATCATACAGTCCTATTACTCGATGGTTTATCAATCAATCGCCTAACCAGGTGCTGTTGTAGTAGTCCTTAACCCAGTCTGTACCTAGTATACATCCAAGATATCAACTGCTTCTATGGCCAATATATCCTTAGTTTGCAACGTGTCATGATTGATGAATGTACAGTACGCGTACAATACGGTACTGTACAATGTACCGTGCTGAGCGATGAGTACTGTAGAATACTGTACTGTACACTGTAGAATACAGCGTCATTCTGTCCAGCTATCTGTTGGCGATCCTATATACTGTACTACAAAGCAGTGTAATGCATAGTCTTGGTAATAATTACAGTATCAGGCTACAGTATCGAGACCAAAGTATAACTACAAGCTTGCAGCTGCTTTCAGTACTGGACTGCTGCTGAAATGGAAGGTAGTGGTTGGATCAAGATGGTGCTATCGATTTAATTTCAAGTTGGAATTAATTGCGATTATAGAGCAGGCAATCAATCCAAGTCCAAGATATACCGGTAATAATACTATTCTTTCCAAAAATCCAAATTTGTAAGATTTGTGACAGACTACACGAAGATACGTATCACGATATACTCTCATAAAAGAGAAAATGGCAGCCTTGACAGGACAATATAGCTCTCCTTTTGGCAATAATTTCAAGGTAATTTTAATGTCCGATTTGCATATTACCTGAATTATGGTACTTACTGAGTAAAAACTCGTAGGATAAGGATAGAAGTAGTCAAGTACTAAGCTTAAGGCTGTAATGACTGGACAAATGTGCAGTAAATACATACGGTAGTACACCCATTCCTGTTCTAAACAGTGTGCTTGGTGTTCATGATGGCTAATCTTTTTGACATAGACATTAGCAGTGACAGAGTTTAGGCTAGGCGATGGTCTCTATCTTAAACTTTCATTCGCCCAGCAATTTACATTAAAAACTCTTTTCCCATTTTCTATTTGATAAAAGGCTTACGTGATATCTTCGGTAAATAATTCATCCGTTGTAATCAAGTCTGCTATTGTTTCTGTGATATCTTGCTATCTTTTGGCATTAATACCTTCGGTGCAAAAAGTACTCTTGATGGCACCAGGCCGGTGAGTTATAAATATTTTAGACACGGTATTCTTAGTACAGCAGTAGCAAAGGTATTTTGATAGATGCAAGCAGAAAGATATGAGTGATTGTTGTTGTTGTTATGTATTAGTTTCATGATAGTCTAACTGCTAAATTATTATTACAGTAATATATACTGTACAGCATTACTCAAATATCGCTGTTAACAAAGCATGATGCCTTTGTAATTGTAAACTTACAGCTCTCAATTCTGAATGAAAATAAAAATTTTGTTATGGTTTACACTCATATATTCTGTATTGAAAAGCTATATAAAATTATAAAAATAATAAGAATAATAATTTTTACAGTGAAGCTATTATTGACTTGAAGGATTGAAGACGATTGTAATTGTATTTGATTAATTATAGCTTAATTCCACCAAATTTCTCTTTGTGGATGTTAGTTACCGCTGGGTTAACAGAAAACTCTATAGTTAAGGTAAAATTTTTACAGAATTGTGTTTACAATAAATGCTAAAATGTTAATATGCAATAAAATTTTATAGCTCTTGAGATACTACGTATTTAAATAGTATGTGTACACTTTGTGAGAAAATTGGTAGTAATGGTATAGCATTGGAAATTTTGTTATTTCATTTTCGTAAATACAAATTACGTTAATACAAGTTATAATTCCAGCTCTAGATCGTCTTTACACTAGCTTTTAATGGTATTTTTATGCTATAAAGAGTATGCACCTTCTAAAATAGCTTCACACTTGTAGATACGTTTTAGATTCTTATTAGAAATCATGTACTAAACATTGAATAGGATATCATAGTAACTAATTATTCAGTATCTATAGCAATTAATTTAATTAAACTGCAGCTCTTTTAACTTAGTGTGTTATGTTGATTTGTAATTGTTTGCATCAAATGTATAAAATAATTGATATACCCTTAAGTATAATTATCACATTGGCAATGAGACAGTAGTTATAACTATTACTGTATTATCTTCTTTGGTATCTTAGGTTATCATTGATATAGCCGTATTATTAACTGCTGGTAAACTTATTGAACCATCTTGGGGAGCACTTGAGTTTTTGGTAGGATATATTTCAAAGTGCATAACATAATTACTTGTAAAGTACAGTTATGTTATTGCATGATATAGTTTCATATTCGTATATGGTTTCAGTAGTATTTCTGAATATAATCTTTGATAATTTAAGTAACGTTAGATAACTATTCGACTCTAATTCGTATATCTTTTTGAACAGAAATTTATTGGCTTGATCAATGCCACAGTAACTGGTGGTGCCGCTATGACTTATATCATAGCGTATGCAATTAGTAAAAGAAGTGCTTATTTGTATGTGAACTTAAAACGAACATTTTATCTATATGTAGTTTAATTTATAGGTGATATAACTCTAGCGCTTTCATTTCTCGAATTTTATCAACTTTTAAATTAATATCCATGATTGTTCTCAAGATTTACTGGCTTCGGTGGATTGATCGGAACCACTTTTGCCTTATCTGTCGCGCTTAAGCAGTCATACAGCGAAGTTAAAATTATTCCATTAAGAACTTCTTCAGTTAGAGCTAAAGTAAGCAATACTTCTTATATGATATATACAATTTAAAAACATTGTAGGCAAAAATATTTATGACGATAAAAATTTTTGTTTAATGTCTTAACCTATAGCACGTTCCAATTATTCTAATTTGTATCGTGGCATCGTTATCGCTGTTAAAAGTCTTAAATATGTCCGATCTATGCATGGCTTTTTTCGGTTTTCTCAATGGCTGGATATACTTAAGATTTTTGCAGAAGAAAGCCAATGAATCTAAAGGAGATTTTTCCGATGGATTTGCATTTGCTACCTTTTTCCCTGAAGTTATTCAGTAAATTTACATTTTTTACGTGCTTTATGTTAGATAAATTAATAAATTGGTTTGTATCTTTCCGACTACTTTTCTAGGCCACCGATAAAATGGTTTTCAAATAGCTTATTTCTTCTACTCATATCAATGAAGATTTGCCCAAAACAAGTCAGACGTTATAACGTTGGAGGACCGTCTTCAGTGACGATAAGCCTCCCAGGAATCGATCCTGCAGATGCAGAACGGAGAAAGTACGACAACTTCTTACTTTCTATACTAGGATATGTGCTGAGTAGTTCGTAATATTATTATATTAGCTTGTTATGTCCACGAATTTGTGTTTACATATAGTTACTTTATTGACATAGGCAATTAGCTTTGAAGGAATTAGACAAAAGATTAAGTGGAGTAGATCAGTCTGGTAGTTGGCCTTCTTTAGATGAACCTGGAGGTGAAAGTCACGTAGAGGAAGCTACTACCGGTGGCACAATAACGGTAAATGAAGTCAATTCCGAAGGAATAAAAGAAGAATCAACCGATATAGTATAACCTTCCAAGTAGCAATACTTGCATCAATATGAAACTATAAACTCAACTTGCGACGCTATAATATTTTTGTTCATGGAAAAGAAGTGATATATATATATATATATTGTTAATGTGAATTTTAATAAGTATTGAGTTCTCAAGCATATCTATTATGATCTTTTAAGATTGAAAATAAAGGATTTTTAAGTTATTGTGCGTCAGTTTTCTAAAAGATTGTTTCAAATGTTTAAGTTTGGCATCTTGTTAATATGTTATCTTGGCAAAGTCTTCAGTTTGAAGCATCATTAGGCTGGGAAGAGTTACAGACAGTAAAGATTGTAACATTCCGAATTCTTGTGCGTAAGTATAACATCGATACACGTACATTGAGCTTAATCTATATTTTAGTGTTTGAGCGTTTATCTATAAATATTAATACTGCGAATGTATCTGTACATTAATTCCTTCCTTGTAGGCTATAAGTGATCATATATACTCGTACATGATACTATAAATAGATTCGTAGCAGAAAAGTTAAAGTCTGGTCGAGAATCTCAGATCTTTTTATAATAATATAGTACTTAAAATGAAATCAATGATGATCCTTGTTTGAGTTATTTCATTTAATCCTTTGGCAATTCAGGAACTGCATCGTCTTAAAATGTAGCAGTGCGGATGAGTGCATAACATGTTAACGATAGTTGATCAGAGAAGCAGTTGTAATATTAAGTGACCGTTATTTCACGACAAGAAAGCAGTATACAGAATCTGCAGAATTACAAATTACAAACCGTAATTGATAATCAGCTCGTAATAATACCGCATGTACGTAATTACAGTGTTAGAAAAAAATTTGAAGGAAATCGAATCGAACATAAAATGTAAACTTAAAAATACTATTGAATGCTACCGTCCATAATTTGGTTGATATATATTGCAGGAGTTATACTAGCATTAATTGTAATTGTAGTTATACGATATGATACGAATATGATGGTTATGAGCGAATAACACATTAATGCGTATTCGTATATTCCAAAATGCGCTATAAAATTAAGTTCTAAAATTATAACACATCGTCTATACGTTGTAAAGTTTATGCAACAATTAGCAACATATTTATGTAGCAACAAGCGTTATTGAATTCGATTTTGATTGTTAGCTGGTGTCTGAATAATTAAAAGAGTCGTCTTATGAAAGAAGTTACAGCTAAGGCAAAGACTTTTAATACTAAGTAGACGTAGAGGTACTATTACTTGCATAAAGCATTATCTATCTCTGAAACACTACACGTCCATTCTAGAAATCTAGCTGTCTCGATTATTTCTTTAGAAGCGGTATTTCACACCTTGATCGAATTTCATCAAAGGTGTATTCCTTAAGGAGTTTCCCATTTTCAAATACCGGTATTAAAAGATCCTGTTTTAGAAGTTAAAAAAATATTTATTCAACTTGCTAGCTGTCAGCATCGGATATTTCGTTCTAATTTATCACTTCAGGATAGTAGGTTACCTTTGTAGCGTTACCACGTCCTTCTTCGACTGTTTTATAGCCGTCTCTACTACTATATTCTAGCGTAAGGAGGCCTTTTTTAGACTTCTTTCCAGGGTCGTCAATTGGTTGTTTGAATACATTTATCTTTAATTTAATATCGAAAAATTTAATTTACACGTTAGATCGCACAGTAACAAAATACCATCAGCTTGGTCAGAATAAGGAAATTTCTGTATAATCTTAATTGGAAACGTTAACCAATACCTCTTTGCTATCAACGGTAACCATACTACACTTATAAGCACATTTTAGAGTATCTCGATTTAATTTCTGCAGCAAAGCACCTCCACTACCAAACGCTAAGTTATCTGAACTCCAACGCTCTGACTTGAGTTTATTTAAGATTCGTTTTATCATTTCTAGATCAATTCCATCTCCCTACAGCAACAACAATTGGTTCAGGATAACAAAATATATATGAAATATTTTTGATAGTAATATTCACTTTTATTACAGAAAATAAAATCCCCAATCAAAATAGAATATCAAACTTCCTTACCTGAATTATGCGCACAAAAGGAGGTAATGTCTTATAACCTTTCTTATTAATAATTGTTCCAAATGCTTCACCTACATTTTACAGCATATTTCAGTTACAAATCAAAGTTCACGAATTGAAAAATGTAGGAAAAAAATTTTGATATGGTATAATTGTTGATTACCTAGTAGATGTAGCACTTTTGATACGACTTCAGGAGGATCACCAGAATCTGGTCTAACAACAAGCGTACCATCGCGACACTTGAGGAGATTTTTTAACTGCTTACCCCAGAGATTTTCACAAGCATTCCTAAACAAGATGCAATATTAGGATGGAGTTGAGCGTAGCTATTAATCTTTCACTAACAAAAAATTAAGATTATAATTACTATACTTCTGTTAGCATACCAGATGTCATAACTGTCGCTTACACAAGCTATAGTGCCAGTAGGAAACTATCAAGAAAAATTAATATAACATAAATGAACTTTAATTTGATTACAATTATCTAATTATTTTGTGAAAATAATATTATTCTTGTTTAAAAGTTAACCTGTCTGCACATATTTTCAAATGCGTCCTTTTCACCGGACTTTTGCCATGTAGTAATAGTACTAAGAAACACGAATAAATTTGTAATTATCGCTAAACGATTTCTTAATACAAGGAATCGTGACGGCTACCTATGTTCCGCTGCAGGAATAGAAAATCCAGCCATTGGACATCCATAGTACTTCCTAAAACATAATGAGTTAGATTTAGCAAATCTTCAAAGCACACTAGCGTTTTTGCAATTATTTTTTAATAAAAGTAAAGCGCATAAGTTAATAACGGTATCATGATATCGCTATAAAAGTGAGTTAAATATGTACGAGTACGTACATAAAACATTATTTGATAGACTGATATAAGTATTTTTCTAGTGCAACTCACTAAAGTTCTAACCTTGCTGTAAGTATTCCAGCTAAAGTGTCAGTACCTAGAAAATTAACTAAATGGGACATGCCTCCGATACCAGCAGCCTATTCCGTCGATGTTATCAACATTGAAAAGATAATTGCAATGTTGGTACACTTACAAACATAGTAATGGAATAAAATCAAGATTTAGCTTATTGATTTAAAAGTTATGATATACCTCAATTGAAGTTGCACCACGAAAACCAAAATCATGCAATTTAAATGGCAGTCCTTTCATATCATCAGCTGTTTCATGTAAAAACTATCAAATAGGAAATTTCATAAATAGACGGTAGAATGCTATAAAACTATTTTACAATTCACCATCATGTATTAAACTGTTTTGAGGGAGCCATCATAATTAAGTAAGCTTTCAGAATATAACGATAATTATTACCTGAGCAATTACTTCTTTTTGTGCTCTTGAATTGGATGCAACTGTTATTGGATACCAAACTTGCACAAATAAAGTCTTAAATAGCGTTAACGATGTTAATGGAGTAGATAATAAAACGATAATCGATAATACATAAAATATTATGCATAAATGCATGATTTGTAAAAAGTTTTGAAAGGAAAACCAGTTATTTAACGGTGTTAATTCTTAGACTGTACAATTTAAATTCTTACCTCGAGATAATTTGTTAACCAAAAGCAGTTGGGATCCGTATTTTCGACTGTAAACAAAACTATAAGAATAGGATCATATTAATGTAGTGATAACTGTACTGTTTAAAATTGCAATACGTCATCATTAGGAATTACAATACAAAACTGATTTATGATATAACATTGTACAGAATCGAAATAAGTTTAACACTATGCTAGTAATAAGATAGCATAGCCTAGTGATATGTCCTTTCTTACCGTTCTTTTGTGGTAAAACAGTCCCTTCAGGTACGGCTTTTATTTTTATAGGCAATTTACCATCGTGTGCGTCTAAAATATACTGCCATCCTGCATAAAAGTAGCATTGATAAGCATGGCATACAGAAATCCTAATACAGTACTGGTTATTGACACTATGAACTACGAGAAGTGATGAGTAATACGGTCATGTTTAGTGTTTCTATAATTATCGAAATTATGATCAATTATTGCAAGCACATAGTTTAACAATTGTTGAGTTCAAGCTATGTAGATTTTACTTCCAGAATTTATTCTTTTTGATCAAAGGTCAACTAAATAGACCCATACGCATATAAATTAAGGACGATATTGTAAGAAGGTGTGAAGTTAATTTGTATAGTAAAGAAACATTGCCAAAGATTTGCTACTATAATTACAAACTATGAGAAGAATACTACAAATTATCATGGCTATATGCAGACACCATATCCATTGTATTTTTTTTATAGTTTTCAAAGTTGCATACCCGCTTCGTTGAAGGCATCGCTTCTGCCAAAGTGTGCCTTAGAAAATGCTTTAGCTTCGTCAATTTTTTCTTTTGTGACTACTTTTCCAAGTAGTAGGCGCTATATTTATGTTTTTGGAAAGTGAGTTAATTTTTTGCTGTTTCCAATTATTGAAATGATCACATCATGAGGTCATTACGCTGTACTAAGTACTAAGGGTGTAGCTAAGTCAGGATTTTACTATAACTGTATACAAATAAACTTTAAAACTTGTATTGAAATTAATAAATTGTATTAATGCATTTCTAGAATAGGTCATTATCAATGAGTTGATATAGCTAGGTATTGATATTTTACTTTCGTAGTGTTACCGATAACATTAACAGATATAAAATTATTTAGCAATGATGATGAGTAATCCCATTGATTGCACAGAAGGAATAACATCATTAAGAGATAACCTGGTTGAATTACATTGTACAGCACACTGATGTAAGTACACGAAATAAATCTAGATTGAATGTATAAAAATTGCTATAGTTCTAGATTGAATGTAAGTAGAACTTTGTGTATTTACAGTGTTAAGAAAGATGACTTAGTATCAATAGGTATAGATTAACCATAGATTATTTGGTATTGATTGTGATTAAAAAATATACAGTACTACAGATTTATAGAGTATATTCTTGAAAATTGAGACTATGTAATGAAATAAAAGAACGAGATGCTTTGGACTTGTTTACCTTGATAATATATTGTAATCCAAAAAAGACGACATTTTCAAATTTGCCACCACGACTTTCAAAATAAGAATAGACTTTTGTTGTCTTGGGAGGATACTGCTTAAAGTGGGTGAACTGTAAACGATTAAAGTAATAGGTTTAAGGATTAGATCATGATCCATTGAAGATTATCATTGCAGTGTCTAACGATGATAATGCAAAGAATGTACACCAAATTTAAAGGTAATATACGCGTCTAGTATCGGAAAGGTGGGGTACATTATAAAGCTCGATAGTTGAAGTGTCGGATCATGATTAACGACTAATATTATACAGTATCTATATTATGCAAGGGATGGATAATAATTATACTGTACATTCAATTTAAAGTTGAAGTAGAACGCTGTATATTCTAGGGAAGGTACATCATATCAAGGCGGATAATTGGCTATTTTACTACGAAAGGGCAAGAGTCCATTGATGTCAAAGTGGATAACTGCCGGATATCACAAGCTTGTGACTCAAAAAGGTGAATAGCTACCACAGTCTTACTCATCTATTTACAGTATTTATTAATTAATAGTTAATTGCATAGTACAATTCATTACGGTTACTTACAGTTAACACTACAATACAGCAGTAAGTCGTAAGAAACCCTTATTCAGAAGCTCATTAAAGACGTTTTACCTTGTTTCTACAGCAGAGTATATAACGCATCGACATCTTTTTATATAATTATCTACAAGTATTTTAAGTAGCATGAGTGGACTTGTAACCTGAATCGAGCTGGTCTAGCAATATACGGTACTGGGATATTTTAGTCCAATCTCGTAGCCAAGAATATTAATCATTGTTTATTATACTGTATATAATGTAGGACAGTCAATTTTCAATTTAGAATTAATAGTACAGTATAGCATTCTCATCTGGTACTAGAATAGACTGTGGTGAAATTTACTTTCATCCAAGTTATTAAATGAAATGGTAAGAATAGGCTGATAAAAGAAATGTTGGATCATATGTAATAACGGCGTTTTATTCCATACGATGGGGAAACTTTCATTGATAGATCTGATCTATACAAGGTTTGCTGCACTACTATAGACAGACTGGTGAGAGAAATGGTTCTGGCGGCATTCTCATCCAAGTACTTGAGTGAAATTCACTTTTGTCCAATACAACGCTACTTTTAAAGAGAAAGCGAGATAGACCAAGGATGGCAAGCAATGAATTTGTTACAGTCCTGTAGCAACAATCTGCCGGCGTAATTCAGTATTAATGCCAGTAGTTGTAAGCCTGACTACGGGAATTGATTCTCACTACAGTAACGAATAAGATCTCAAAATATGCAAAATATGCAGCCACCTCAAAGTTATTGCATACTCAAGCCATGAACAACATCGGGAAAAAAACATTGCAAGAAAAGAGGACAAGGTTATTTTCCTCTCTTCATTGACATTGCTACTCTTTATGCTATGGTCAACGAGTATAGATAAAGTCAGTCTTTCTACCTTCAAGTCCTTTCAAATTACCTTATAGGAATCGGTTAATAGCAAGAGATTATCGAAGCAAATATCACACATGTTTCCAATGTAGATTGAGAGATTGCAAGTAGATCCTTCCTGTCGACGAGCAGATTTGTTATTATGACTGCAATTTCAGAAGAAATTGATAGAGCGATTTCTTGCCCTCTAGTACTGTGTAATTTACATGTGCTCATATAGAGTTCCAAGCAGACAGAGTACAGTATAGCTTTCATTGACCAAGGTTCGAAACTTCCTATAAAAAGCTTCCTCTCTGTTACAATAGTGTACAGTGCTGTACTACGGTACTCTACTGTACTATAGTGTTGGCATGGGTGGGGCGGGAATCTGTCGGAACCTGCTAATAATGTCGTCAGGAAAGGACCACCAGGAAGTAAAAGGAGAGACGGTTTTACGTCATTTTTTCTTCCTTTTTAGTAGTCCTGTCGCCAGTAGACGCTAAAAAGAGAGAAAGAGAGACGGTTTTACCGCTCTGCAGTGATGCATCCATATTAGATTATAAGGATAGCTCTGTTTGATATAGTTAGGTTACTCTGAATAGATATGATCGTAAAGCTAAAATTAGATGATGGCCAACGGCTATGTTAGAAATTGTTGATGACTAATAGTAGCCAGTTGACTAATTATGGTACAACATTTAGGTGGCTAGAAACACTGTAGTTGTTAAGATGCCCTTCGGAGAAAGACGCTAGACGTTCATAGAAGAGCTGTGATATCTTAATTAAGTAGAATGATTTCGATTGTAGAAGATAATGATGTACTCTTTGAGAAAAGTATTTTATTCGATAACTCATGTGTCTGATTGTAGATTGATCAAGTTGTCTTGAATGGATTGAACGAAATGTACATGAGAGCTGCAGAGATGAGCTCACGAGAGAGAAGAGACTTCACTTCGCTTTGATCTCGGAATACTTTCGATTTTAGACTAGATTCTTGTAGTAATGGATGATTGCTCTACTATTCCTAAAATCTTATAATAAAAAGCCTTTTAGAAAATACCATTTGACTAAGATAGCTATTGCGAGACACTTTTATTACAGTCACTCTTTCTTTTTTCGTAGTCTTGCTTAAAGACTGTTACCGGTTAAGGCCGGCCTAGAGTCTGTCGTAAGACTGTAACTATGCTGCAGCATTTCGCAATGGCCATGACAGTATTCGGGTTCGGGTTGGGCTGAGAAAATAAAAAGTAAGGGTTGGCTAGGTTGCAAGTATCAAGTAGTCGGTTGGGTTCCAAGCATCAAAATTTTCGTATTTGCGAAACGCTGCTGCTACGCTAGATTTACGACATCACTGTGTAGGTGAAGTGGAGGCAGGCCAGCCTTTTCCATACTAATTCCTGGTAAGAAAACTTTTATGAAATGGTTATAATTATACCCTCAAACAAGGCTGTTACAACGATGCAGTTAGCATGCCAAATAGACATGTTTTCCTGTCAGTAGTCAAATTTCCAGCTAGAATTAGTAACCAACCACATTTTCTAGTCATGGATAAAAATTGCCCATACAAAAATATCCATCGCGGAAATGTTGGAGTAGGAATTTGTATGAAACAGATCGGCCTTTCGGCCTGTTTCATACTAATTTCTGGACGTTTCCGCGAAGCATGTTTTTGTATGAACAATTCTTAAAGTGACTAGAAAAGACTAGAATAGAAGTTCGGTTTTCAATTCTAACTGGAAATTTGGCTGCTAACCGTAAAACATGTCTATTTGTCATGCTAACTGCATTGTTGTAATAGCCTTGCACGAGGATATAATTACAACTATTTCATAGAAGTTTTCTTACCAGCATTTACAGAAGTATGAAAAAGGCCGGCCTTTACCGCTGGTGAGAAAACTTCTAAGAAGTGGTTGCAATTACACTGTGCAATCGTTCTGTAACAGTCAAAATGGAGTATGCAGCGCTATAGTTATGTTTTAAGCATATGCCAATTAAAATCATGGTGTGTCTGCCGCGCAATTTGAATAAAAATGATTATAGTTGCCACTGAGTATTTATATTATTAAGGGATATTAACAATTATATATATGACATATATAAATGAGTCGTTCGAAATAAAAAAAAAAGATCGCAGAAGTAACTCTACATGTATTATTGTCGCAAGATTATACGTATGCATTTTAGTTGACTTCCATAATATTATAATAATATATATTGTCGTTTACCGTATAGATAATCGATCATTTTGCAAAATGACCGGGCATTTACAAAATACCCGACTACAGATCAAGGGCAATTTGCAAAATGACCAGGAATTTTACAAAATGCCCGACTACTGCGTCTCTGAATCAAAAGGAATCGCCATAGCAAACTACATTAAATTGAATTTATAGTGTGCCGGTACATTTTTATGAAAAACTGTTGTAATCAAATGTTAGACCAAGCAATAAGTACTCTACATACTGTTTCCACGATATTGATGCCACAGAAAGTTCATATCGGACGAGCTCTACTCACCAAAATGCGAAATAACGAAATTCTTTCTGCTAAAGCAGCCAAATCGGTCAATCTCTATGCGTTTATATTATACGTATATTGACCTTAAATTTTTTCACTTAAATGTGCAGTGCGTTGCTAATGTGATAACAGATAGGAACGACATCTAAATGTTTAGAATATACTCAGAATGTCTCACTTTTGGACTACTACACTTCTTCAGTAATCTTAAAAATTCGGGTGGACTTGCAATCACAAAAATAGAATAAAACATCCATAGGATTATTTTAAGTTGAAAGGAGCAATAAAATCGATTATACAATACCCTGGATACGAGTATACAGTACAGCAAAGACGCGTTTATAATGTTGGAAATTTTCTCTTAATGTCCTAAAATAGAAGGTTATATCCGAAACACGAGGCAGAAGACGGTTTATCAATAGTTTTATTTTGAGTTTAATAATTTTTATAATTATATCCTCTATCGTGTAAGTTTTCAGCTTAAAATTATCTTAATTGGTATCATCAATTTTCTGATTAGAGGTTTGACTCTATTTATTGAAAAGGCAAACTTATTAATTAAATTGGATAATAATTCACGTTAAATAGATAGCATTAAATTAAATGTTATAGTGTTAGCACAGCATTGTAAAATAAAATATCTTTCTGGCCATTTCAAGTTCATATTAACTAGAAGGTATTTTGTTCCCATGTTATTTTCTAATATGATTGACGTAGTACTGCTGTAGAATAATATTGTAACAGAATGTACATCAGTTGATCTCTTAGCAATAGTGAACAACAGCTCTTCAAAAACTGACCTATTCTGTAATCTAAATCTTTTTTTGATTGTCCGACAAATTTATTGCTCGAAATCGACACGATTAGCAGCAAAAATTTGACATTTACTGGCATCTTGTTGACATACTGTATTGATTTGATAATTTTTTCTAATATTATCAACGAAGCCATATCATATTAACTAATTAGCACTATAAATACTTTTGTACATTTCAAATAATGTATTAGAATAATTAGAAAATTGCAGTATATCCTTTTATTATCTATAGAAATACTAAAGATATATCATCAATTAGTACCAATATGGACGGATAATTTCCCAGCTTTAGATAGAAAAACCGTCTGCAACTGGATGAAAAGAGCATATTTTGAGTCATGATACTAATACGTCATTGTTACGGCCATAACTAATTTATGTAGTTATAGGATCAAGAATAACTATCAAGGGTAAAGTAATAACCATCATTTAATATGGTGCTGAATAACTACTGTTAGAGACTTCAGTTGGAGGCGGAGGCAATTTTCTAGCACTTTCTAATATTTGCCGCTTTACTTCGATAGGTGTGACATAATCGTCATTATCATCAGCAGAAATGGCTACATCAGCACTGGACCGCAACAATCGATATTTCGTTTCTTCTCGCCTTTTCATGATGACAACTGCAGTTGCTCCAACTCCAAGTATAATGAAAACCATAACCGATATGACTACTATTAATATAGGATTCATTTGAAGCGAGCTAAATGTAATAACAACATGATTATTGAGGCTGCTCTGGTTGTTTGCTGTTGTATTATCTGGAAATGCTGTTTGGAATAGAGGTGATTCTGTTGTGGGTGGTATATATTCTTCGGTAAGATTTCCATTAATGTAGATGCCAGATATTGGTGTCATTTGATAGACTGGAAGTTGCCAATACCATCCGCTCTTGACTTTGACATTTAGTTTTGCGATATCACTATGGAGTGTTTCAGGTACATTAGAATCACCATTAAACGGATGTTCAGTCAGGGTGAAGGAAATTGTATTCTAATAAATTAACAATCATAAGTATTAAAGTTAGTAATGATGAATAGACTGTTGATGATCATTTAGTTTAAGCAATAATCGTAACGATAACTACTCCAAATGTCATTATCGACTTTATCAGTGATCCATGTAAAATTACATTGATGTATACTGCTACAATCGAATGATATCAACGAACATCAAAATATCGTCATGTAGTGCAATCCCATGTACAAATATTCAGACAACTTACGTCAGTAATAGCGGTTTCAGTTATACGATGGATTGCCGATAGACCAATAGTTTGGTTAACTTTCTCAAAAAGTGTTGTTTTTACTTGATTTAGTTCACTTGCTGTCATATTATCAAAAGCGACACCCAGGAATTCTAACAAAACCAACTCGCTAGATTAAGCAAAGATACAAGAAATTAGAATTATATAATGTTTTACAATCTCTGATCAATGATAGCATCTAAATATACCTCGGTAGATATTCAGACCAGAATGCTTTATCAACAAACATCCTACGAACAATTTTCTTCGATTCGAGATAGGTTAAATAAAAACCCTGCTGCACTGTTTTCCCGATATAGCTAACTTCTTCAAAGAGTGATTTTTCAACATCTATATCCTCATACAATGCAAAGGTGATTCCGTTCTGTAAGCGTTGAGAGGACATTATTAGTCGGATAAAAAGCAATTTTTAGTGATAAAATAAAACAGAATAGAGGTATTAACGGTTGAATCTAGAGTACTTCTTTATTAGTCAATAGGATAAGCGGTTATGAACAATGAGGATAGGTAAAAAGTAATAGGAAAACAAATCTATGTAGTTTTTAATGAGACTCTATTAGAGGTATAAAAATTTTCATTACTATTTTTTGAGACTCTTGCATTGACTAAGCTGATAAATTAGTTTTTAATAGCCAAGCAAGACACAATTATTAATAAATGTAATAAATTAAAAGAGAAGTAGGATAATTGAGCTATTTGACTTATTAACAAGACTTTACTGAAGGTATCACAGTTTTCAGAGCTATTTTCTGAGACTCTTACATTGACTAAGGTGATATTTTAATCCTTTTTTAGCCAAGCAAGAAGCAATTATTATTAAATGCGATAAAGTAAGAGAATAGTTCATAGCAATTTTCAGGGATTCTTACATTGAGTAAAGTGACATTTGTAAATTTGGCACTGCTATTAGTAAGGAAACGTTCTTGCAGCTCGAGCAGAATCGAGTGCTTGATAGAATTCTGCTGTAGTTGGCTATAATCTAATAAATTAGCAGCTGGCAACTCAAATCGTATCAAAGACCTGCAAAATAAGATTAAATGCATGAGAGAACTGGCACTCAAATTTTTATATCTCAAGGATCCATATCGTAATATTCGTATTCAATGCATCAATATCATGCTTTACAAATTGAAAGTGGACCAATTGACGCTCAGAGTCCACATACTAAAGCGTTATTTATTATCCATTTTTGATATTTAAATTTTGCTTTATAGCCATAAAGATTAGAAAATGCGCATATCAAACCTAAAACGCAGTCATTACCTTGGCACGTGCTCTGCTTGAAATATATCATCAGAGTAAAACTTGCGGACAAGCGCGTTTGATTTTGGTAAATAAATCGTAAATCCTACGATAACTAATTTTTTAATATCTTCTATAGCTTTCTTATTTTCAGCATCGTTTTCTATATCTGCCATCAACATGAAGGTGATATTACTCTAAAAATATAGAAAAAGTAAGACTCATCTGGCGAGTTGTCATCTTGAGGAGTTAATATCACTTCTACGTTATATGATAGAATTAAGATATTTCTGGATACGTAATTATAAATACTAAAATAATTTCTTTACCGCTTGTATTAAGTAGAGGAGCAAATTGATCACTTACATTATAGATGGTAACACCACCAATCATGCGTTGCTTCGTATTTATTCCAATTGTTTGTTGAAGACTTTCCATTAAACGTTGGCTAACGATACTTTTATCTCCGGTACTGAGTGAGCTTAAGTAGATTGGCGGTAGTGTTAGCACCATAACGGACCTATTTAAAAAAATGACGAAATCATTGTATCATTCAATACATTAGCATAGTGCTTAATATTTCAAGAAATTGCTGAATCAAGCTTTCATTAATATAAATTTAATCAAGATTTTAACCATATCCTACTAAAGAAGTACTCACTTTTTCATATAACTTGCTTGGACTGTGCCATTCTGTATCATTTCAGTTACATATGTCATCGAATTATTGGATAATTGGAGGGTAAGCTTGTTTTCTACACTTAGACTAATAGCTTCAACATCGGTATCCATAAATGACTGATTGTAGTAATGCAATCCATTGACATAGAACGTAGCGTTTCTCTACGGTAAAATTTCGTAAAAGTTATTAATTTTACTTACGGCTATATTTAGTGTAGCAATGTGTATGACGAAAAACGGGTTTACAATTTGAAAATCGGTATGAATAATTTATTGTATACTCAGATATACCAAAATGCATTATATATTGTGAGCTAATCTACTGTACTTGCTTAGCATTGTATTATTATGATATTATAATTTATAGGATTACTGAAAAAACGGCTATTAAATTTTAGTTTCTGCGGCATCACGATCGATTCTTAGTAAAGCATTTTGATTTAATATCTCTTGTAAGCCATACCCCCGATAATGAGAATTTGGCCAATTTGTTCTCTAATCCTCTTCCTGTATGTGTCTTCATTGCTTGCTTTATGCTGTTGAAAAGAATTTCATTACTCCACATAACTGGCACTTTGAGTGCTAAGGCAAAAGTGATTGGGGTACTAAAACAACAATGGATGAGGGAATAGAGTTAAATCTTCTTACAATATTACACAACAAGGTTGTCTTCTAGTCTTAGCAAATTTTTCCATGCTTATTTATGAAAGGGCTAAAGATGAATAAATCAAATAGTTTAAATTTACCTTGGAACATAGATTGCCAGTAACTCAGCTTGTGAGTAAAGCTTTGTGGCAATAATAGTACAATTATTTGAAGGCAGATCAATTTCTAATTTGCTTTTGACACCATAAATTAAATCTTGTTTTGCAATATCCGACCAATTTCGAAAGTGTACATTTTCATATACATTAAATATGATTTGATTCTAATAAGATATTTCACCGATTGGAATAATTAATAATTATGTAGATTGTGAGATAAACCGAGGTACAGTTTTGTGAGCTCGCATTGATATATACAGTATTTGTAGCTTATACATGACTATCTTAGTACAAGTAGATCTGTTTAATTGAGTGATGATTACCGCAGATAGTCTTTTACTACATCACTAGGTTATTGATTTACCTGCCACATGATGGTGCTATTTGGTTTAACGGTTCCACCATTGTCGAGAACGTGGTCTAACTTTTTATCAATTGCCAGTTGGATTGCACTGATATCTGTAAGATTGATACCATTCAAATTCTGACAAGTGAAGGTAAACGAAAATCCAATGCTGCAAGTAAAATTATCCATATTAGAAAATTTTTTGATTAATGTCCTTTAAATTAGGTGACTATTAAATCTCAGTCTAGCAATAAAATGTAACCATAGGAATTATTAGACATTTTTACCTATTCAGATATTCTGCTTTCAGTACTCTGTTGGAATAATATCGGTATACTGGAACTGTTTTATTCTGTGGTAATTGTATAAGCAATTTCTTCTTAATACTCTGAGCTAAAGTATTCGTCTCTTGCTGTAGACTTGGTAAATTCGCGCTACCTGTACCTCGCAATATAAAATCAAATCTACCCTACATTTGCAAACGGGGAGAGATATAGCGTTGCATTAGGTAAAATACGACATTGTGTTATACTGCCGCATATTGATGTAACTAGAAGACTGCAAGTATGTTAAATTTCTTAATTAGAGATTACTTACATCAGCCGTAAGATTTGATTTTAAAATTCGGTTGATCATATTATCGGATAAAATCTTATTCATTTGTGTAATAATATCAGTTTCCATTTCTTTACTCTCATATATATCGAGAGATTTGGTAATATAACTTGGGAATTGCATGATCATAGGTATTCTGATATTAAAGTAATGAAAATAGCATACAGTTATTTTTATCGTTCAAAATGATTAATTTCTGTATTAAAAAGAGCATCTTTAAACAGTTCAAAATGCATCTACTTTAGTTGAATGTTAAATTAAATAGGAATAAGCAATTTACCTAGGAATGTATTGCGATTGCATAAGGTTATCAGAATAGAGAGCATTTAATCGTGGTATATCATCGATTAAATGAGTAAATTTTCCGTCTGCAACCCCATTTGATAAGAAACTTAAATCGTAAATTTTGATGCTTCCTTCATTCCAGACTTCACGGAGTAGATGAAATTTTATTTTATCCTATAAATAAATTACGAATTAAAAGACCTCTTAAGCTTTATTTTGGTTTTCGATGGTTAGGATTAATCATGTAGAATCACCACACAATTCAGTGTCTGTTTACCAAGGAATATATAACATCCTGAACAAAGTTAATGCTATCACCATTATAGATCTTTTGAACAATAGATAATAATTTCTTGGAGATGGCGTTCATTCGTGTTTCTTGAAAGTTACCAAAATATATTCGAGGGAAATGTAGGGACAAAGGTTGACTAAATCAAATCAAATTAAAATTGAACTGATGCATCAATTCAATCTCTCTAATTTTGTTAATATCATGTTCACGTTAAACACTGAGTGCGAGCTCATTAATCTATTTTTTAAGTAATAAAAATCATAATATCTCGAAAATTAGGATAAAGCTTAGGTAAAATAAATAATAACACTTTAACTATGCAATATGTTCCTTACAATGGTGAATATTCAGCGATAACCCTGAATTCTTGAAACAATCGAACAACATAAGCGTAATGATTATCCAATTTTTGAATATATAATCCTCTGTTAACTGAAGCTCTAATTTTTTCAATTTCTTGCGATATAGGATACCATTTTTGAATCAGTTGACCCGCTAACTGGCAGCCAAAATGGCTCTATAATTAATTTATTATAGTAACGTAAGAAAATGAAATTACATTTTTTGTATTATCTTAAATTAGTATTACTGTTGCAGTTGTCTATTTTTTAACATAATTTTTATAAGTTACCTTAACCATGCTAATATCCTTTAGCCTATTTTTAAGACTGGTTTGTAATATATCTTCTAAACTGACTATGACTCTTTCAGAAAACAATCTTGAGTCATTGCTGTCCATATTCATATGGGAGAAGGTTAGATTCAATAGCATGCTAAATATGAATGAAAATAGGATTAATCTTCAGTATTGATGTAAGATTTTATGTGTAGCATTTTGTTACTAAATATACAGTCTATAGTAAGATTTACTTTAAGTAATCGTAAAAATAGTATAGAATTTGCTTAGAACAGGTTAACGAATGATTGCTGTTCCTGACACTTACGAGGGTACTATCAACTTGACTCGAAAGCCATCATTTATATATAACTTTTGTGCAATAATTCCAGCTTCGTCAGTTGTATTCAGGACTATCTGACCAGTTTTAGTGGCTTCTTCTAATCGTATCTCTTCATCTCTGAATGAATAGAGATCATTGATGATACCGCCAACCAAGGTAAATGTAACACCCTGTATGCGATTTATTCATATAATATTAAAGATTATGATGAAAACGCATTATGGCCAATTTTATGACATATCTAACCTCATCTACTATTCGTAGATTCTTCACATTGGAAGCAACTGATGCGTTAAATAATTCACTCAGGAGTGGAATAACTTGATTTGAAATTTCAGCCCTTTCTGGCATAGAAAAGTTTGACATATTTCGGGACATTTGGAATGTCACGTTAATCCTGTATTGTAAGATAAAATTAAGCTAAGTATTTAGCTGCTTTGTTCCATATCATAGTTGTCAAAAAAAGCAAGTGCCGCAAATATCTATCATAATTATGCTAAAATTGAAGTTTTCTTTCAATATAGCATAAATTAATTACTTAAACCATAGACGCTGCAAATACTTTGAAATATCAAGTATTAGTCTAAAAATTAACTTGCGCGATTACTGAACATTTTTAGGTACTAAAATACTATAAATTCGCTATCTAAAATATGATGCAAGCGGCGGAAGTTTTATATTAAATGTTAACTCGGCTGTAGACGATTCTAATGTCTATCGAGCTTTCACTAGTATAAGTTTCACCCAAAGTATTGAAAATATCCAAGTTTCAATTTTGATAAGACCATATGGAAGACTGTAATACAGTAAGTTTTTCTCAGACCTTCTGCAGATATAATTATTTATCGGAAGTACAAGTAGAAACCGGTACTTTAAGTATTAAATTCTATTAAACAATGTTGATAGCTGTTGTAGTACTTAAAAACATTACAAGGTAATAAGTAACCTAGAATTTTAAAATAGAGATGATGCAAAAATAATCTAATATTAATGATAATAAATAAGAGTGGGAAGAAATCTAAATGGTAGATACGATTATTAAAAAGCTTTAGATAACTACGATAGTTTTCAAATTTTCTCCTGATATAAATTTAACTACCTAACACAGACGCAGAAAGAGATATCTAAATATTAGAAATAATTCTACACATTTTTCTAGGTATAACTTTGCTACCCAAAAAGGTAGGCGTAGAGAAAATATGTAAGTAATAGATTGTAATTAAAAGCTCTTAGATGGACATCATGATTTCGAGACTATTTGCAGACATAAACGTAACTAACCAAAATCAAGACGCAGATATAGATATCTAAGTATGTGATAGGAATTTATCGATAACGACGACAGCCGTTGATAACCTACGTTGGGACGAAAGTTTCAGTTAGATTGCCATTGATATAAAGTCGATGAATTTTTAAGGACTTGTGCAAAGTAAGTAGATCTATGGATATCCCATTGCGGATAGCTTGTTGAAGCGATTTTACTTCTGCCTCGATTTGGTCTTTACTTTTAGATTTAATGACAGCTAACATGAAAGAAGACTACAACAGGATACAAGAGATAAACTGTTATTGATATAATCATCTACTTACTGCTTTTTCTGATCCGCGTAAATACTAAAGGTAACGATAATAAATTATAATAGTAACACATACGCTTTCCAATCGACGTTGCAAAATTCTTGATTGAAATGTTGTTCTCGTTATAGCCTCGATAAATCTAAGAAATTCAATCTTGACGGTATCTTGGTTGTATTCAGAGAAATCTTGTGGCTTAAATGTAATATTTATTTTCAAGCTATCGAATCATGAAGTAAAGGTTTACGAGTCAATGAAATACTCTAACAATTTGCTACGAATATAAGATAATTCTTTTGAAATTACGAGAATTGAAACTCGTTCTATAAAGAATAAGGTATAGAATCTTCGCTATTTTTAGATAGGACGCTGTTTAACATTATTCTTAAGCAATCTATTCTAGTTATACACATGTTAGATATTAACGCATAAAATCATACCATAGTTAATTGATACTTAGTTCAGACTTACTGGCCTGTTGTGCAAATATTTTCCATATGTGCCAATTTCCTATTATAATAATTGATATAAACTTGGCTGTTGTTAATTGCTTGGGAGATATTGCTAGTTAAATATCCTGGATTTGGTGTCACATCGGAGCCCAAAATAGTATAGAAAACTTGGCCAGCCTTTAATTTTAAAAGTAAGAATTCAGTATGGCTATATTATGTGTTATTATAGAACTAAAATTTACTTTTATATAGAAATTATGTTTTGACTGTAATTAAGATAAAGATTTTATACTTTTACAGCTTCTTGACAGCATCAGATAACAGAAAATTGAAGAATAGCTCTACACTATCTCGGCTGTAGAAGCCGTAATAATAATGCAAGCTCTATCCTATTAATTTTAAATTCCGGGCAACGAATAGAATGCTACTTCTTTCCCTATAGTAAAACATTGCATGCTTTATCAATACTCAAACTTACGGTAGTAAATCGAATGTTCCATATCAATTTTGGATTGATATTACCAATGAATGCATTAAGACTTTGGACAACTGATGTTCTAAGCTTATCTCTTTCGAAAGCATCTAGTAATAGAGGATTCTCACCAAAAATACAAAATGATCCGCTAGAACTGATGTAGGAGAGAAAGAAATAGCATTAATACTTAGTAAAGAGTTGTTAAAGCGTCCTTGCGTGGCATTTTTACCTTGTATTAGTTAAACAAAATGTAGAACAAGCTGGCACTTTCTGATTTCCACACCATTTACACGATGATTTAATCAAGCAGAGCTCTTCATTAGCTCTTCATAAAATCAGAGATGTCAATGCAGAAACAAATCAAGTCCATAAAAGTACTATCTGACAAAATTAATATCAAAGGGAAATATAACAGAATATCTTCATGACATGAAATTGACTTACGCTATTTCGCATGCCCTATCGCATTGGTTAGCGGTATTAATTAATCGAGTAGCAGTATTATAGGTTGCATTTTTATAGGGCAAATAAACTAGAATATCAAAAATGATTCCGTTAGACTTTACAACTGATTTGATCATTCTGTTTCAATTTTCTACGCTAGCGAATATTGTTATCCATAACGACATAATGTCTTTACAGTATACGCAGTACACTTACTTGGACAGACAACGGATGCATTGCTAGTCGTCTTAAGAGTACAAGGATCATGCCCAAGCGGGCAAGAACAAGGGCACTGAGAAAATATTAATTAAGGGGTAGTATAAGTCAGTTCTTGTGCAATTAGGAGAGGAAAGAGCAATCTGACATAATTACGAGTTATTAAATGCCTTCAACCAAGAGTTACTTTTATCGTACAATCTTTATGCACCGAAGCGGTAAGATGAATATTACTTTCCGCTAAGTATACTAACCTGACATATCGAAGTTATTCCGTTGCAGTTAGAGCACGTCTTATTACTATTACAGCTACAAGTACTCTAGAAGTATTTTATAAAAGTGAATTTCAAAGCATTGGTGAATTGATAAAAATTAGAGCTCCCTTTTATGTTAGGAGCCAAAAATTAAAGAAAATTGGATGCGACGTTACATTAGAAACCTACCTCAAATTCTGGAGGTGGGCTATTAAAATTACATGATCGTGCCGATTGTGGTCTAACCAATAGGTAGAAATCTCCGTAAGGAACTGATGCTAAAGCAAAACTATAACATGGATTGCTGACATCAGGATTGATTATGGTGAAGTTTTTCAGCGAATAGAATAAATGTGCTTTATCATGCTCAAAGTCTCGGCAGTAGGTTCCCTATACGCAAATGATATAAACGAGTGCATTAGAGTTATTCTGCTAGAGATATTCAATTTTACCCGATATAGCTGTTCCATGATAACATTGTTAAGAAATACCTCAAGAACTGAAGATTTGCTAACTAAATAAGCGGTGAGCCAAGGAAATTTTTGACTAATATGTTCCTTCTTTTGCGCAGCTTTGTTATTAAAGTCAGCAATAATATACCTAGTCAAGAGTAAGATATGAAAAATCATAATTACTAATAGATGGTTTTACAGATTCTCATTTAGTAACGCTAATAACGCTCAAAATGCGCCATATCGACGAATTTTTATTTACCCTAATTTATCCAAAATATAGCAATCGTTATCGGAAAGAACACATTGTGGAGCCTACAATAACAGAAATCAACATTTTAGATCATGGTGTCAACTTGATTTAGTAAAATATATATTAGCACATATCGCAATAATTTGACGAATACATCGCTATGCTGAACATTTCAACATTATCGATTCATTTAGCGGCTGATCTAGGTAAAATAGTCTACGTTTTTCTTTGCTAGACGTTCAGAAATCATTTCTCACCCCAGTTATTAACACATTACGAAAGTGGCCAAAAGTTACATCCATGCCAGCAACACCAACAGGTACTTCACCTTTGCCAGGATGGTAATGATCTTTTCTGTAAGAATATATATGGTATTTTTATGGCCATAGAACCCTCTTAAATCATATATTAAACAAGTTAAGAGATAAAACTAGCACTCTATACCTTCCTTGATAGATAGTTTTACTAACAGTAACATAACCATTCCAAGCTTTATCATTTTCGCTAAACGGTGATGATACAGTAATCTTGGAGTAGCTCTTTAATGATCTGTGATACCAACTATCAAGCCTCGGATCATATTCCATATTCGCTTCTACACCAGGAAATATACGGAATACTCCACTTTCAGTTGCCATATATCTAGGAAAATTGAGTAAAGTTACCAAGCTATCAATAAAATTTTGAAGGACTTCAAAGTAATGATGTAAATATCGATTTCGCATAATATATTATGAGCACTCTTGATTATGACCCAATACAACTTGTTTTACTTAATAAAATATCGCATTGCTAACGCAGCAGATATTAGTTACGTGGAGTTCAAAATTATATGGATTATCCCTTAATTTATTTTAAGTAGTAATATAACAACATAAATGTATAATATGAAGTAAAACAGTAAAAGAAAAATAAAAAGAGAAAGAGTTGCTCACATACTAATATATATGTTAATATCAGTATTATTACTACTTAAAAATGATAACTATGACGTACTGTACCTAAATATAACTCCATTTTCCTCACTATACTTTTTATTTTTCAGCCATGTTGGAATGATATGGGCAGTAGTAATAACATCTGGCTTAACATCTGAATTGATGACTACAGTAGGAAGTTAGTGGAACAAGATGACCAAGATTTTAATTGCAATCTTAGCTTATGATTACGAAATTTAATTTACCTGATTATGCAGAGTATTAAAGACTTTATAACCTACTTGTATTGGTATTGTTAGTTGCATTGCTATTCAAATATTGTTGAATATTTAATTTCAGCCTTTCTGTTTCACCATAGACGATATAGCTTAGTGGGAGCACGAAACTACCAGGAGCCAGCTAGTCATAATGATTGTTTTGTAAAGATGGTAAAGACGGAATTTAATATCGTGAAGTTAATTATTTCTTATCTTGCAAATGGAATACCTTAGATAATCAATTTGTAGAGATCTCAGATTGGATGAATAGATATTACCTTAACGGTTGAATTATTAGGAGAGAGTGCTATCGTGTTTAGCAGGCAAATATTGATTCCATTAGCAATGGATTCATTATCCAAATTGTGATAATTAGCTGGCTCATCAAATGACTGCCAATACACCTTAGGGATGAAATAATTCATGTTAATATTAGGATTGTTTTATAGCATAAAAACGCTCATTCATTGAATATCTACAACTGTTAATAGTCAAAGTGTTAGATATTTTATGCATTACGGAACCGTAGATATTTAAAATGCGATAACAAAGTCTATATAGCGTAGAATTGGGAAGGTTCTAGATGTGACATTAACATTAAAATTTGTCATTTCACTCACGTTTTGGGCTTTATTTTGAACGTAATCTTCTATTGGAAATACGCCCACAACAATAAATGGGGACTTTGGTATTGGGCGCCAGACATAGGTAAGATTCTTAAATAATACTTGGCTACCATCAGCCGGATCTTTACCATTTGCAAGATAAAGGGGTGCCTGATATAAAAAATGACATTGATACATAGTTTTTGGATAGACATGTTACTACATTTTCTAAATCATTAGAATTATTGCAGCTTTATATTTAATCATGAATAGCGTAGCACATCATCTTACTAATAATTGTTAAAATAATTGTTAAAATAATTGGGATAATTTGGGAATAACTTGTAAAAGCCACTCAAATTAACAAAAGTTTAATAACTTACAAATACTGAAATTTCTCCTCCTTCTCCATCTAAAATCGTATTGATCCCAGCTACTTGAATAAATTCTGGTTCCATCGTTTCCAATTGCAAAATACTAGGCATAGGATTGGTTTTCGTTGCATAGGCTTGTTTAGGATGTATCAATAGTCGACCTTTTATTTTAAAATTTCAAGCTAAGAGTTATTATAATTATCTCATGTTGTCAATAGATTTATTTTAAGAAGCGTTCGAGTTAGTAATTGGATTTTCAACATTTTCTTTGTAACTATAGCTCATAAGATTAGCTAATTTTACCTTGCTTATCGATTAGGAAAGCATATGAATATTTCCCATAGCGAAAGTAGGGAAGTCTTTGGAATAATTCGATGAGTGATACATCACTTGCAACTACTCCTATCAATTCATTGGAGTCGTAGCAAGCTATGGACATCGTAAAAAATAATCCGGATCCTGTACATGAAAGTAATTAATAATTATGTAAGTGCATACTACTCGTTTATAGAAAATCTTGTAGCTGTAGTATCTGAATTATAAGAGAATATTCATTAAAATCTTTTACCTAAGGTTATATCGTAATAAGGAACAGTATATTGAATATCGATAGAATATTCCCGTAAGTTCATGTAATATGTTCCCATCTGATTTCTTAATCGATGGCCAGAGTAGTCCATTAGATAAGTCATAGTACCGTTGGGTCCATAGGGCTTTGGATACTTTGCGTAATATATAGAAGACTTATTTAGAACACTATCTAAAGCATAATATTATAGATATGTTATCTTTACACACTTTGATAGGATTTCCCCATGAAAAATCGTGGTTTTGAGTCGCCATTTTTGTCAATATTGATCTTCCGTCATTATTCAGATTTCCAAAACCGTAGGTGAAAATTAGCACAGAATTGTTCTAGAATAAGTTTCAGGAAGAGAAACAGAATCCCGGAAAGGAAGATTAAAAATTGTGCTGGATTATTCTAAAATAACTCTCAGTATGAGAGCTAGGATTGATTAGGACAAATTTTTTGCTGTCTCGACACTCAATAGTTGTAATTAAGAACGGATTCCTAGGTAATTTTTAATGAATAAAACTGTTGTTTTACTATATATAATGCCCATCAATTGTAAAATTATTCATACCAAGGCCTCATTTCTGTTCTTTATAACATCCAAAATCTGAGACTCTGGTTCATCTGGATGACCATCCGTTAGAAATACAATAAGGTTGGTTTTCGTTTTAGCCTGTCAGTATCCAATATAAGAAGGTTAAGATTATTAGTTTTTATCTTACGCCTGCTTGATAATTCTGTCAGGTTAATAAATAATAGCCTAACATTTTCCTACATTATGGGGCTGAATTATAGAAATAAATGGTCAAGAAAATACTTTTCCCCTTAATGATATATCTAGAAACCTATTATTTAATTATAGAATTATTGCTAGACCTTAGATGTCATATTCGTGGACAACATATCAAAGGCATGTTTCAAGGCTGGTACGTAGCCAGTACTCCCTGAATTTAATATCAAGCAGTAAACGTAAAGTTAATGGAAGATGATGCTTATTGTATTTCTTATTTTCAACATAAATATTGCTTTCTAAGTTGATGATCTAAAAGTTTTTAAAATTGCTTGTAATGAAGAGTATTAAATTTACCAAATTCTGGTTGAATTTTGTTGTTAATGAAATCTTTAAGAAATATTATAGACTGTGGTGTTGCTGGTGAAACTGTGGTTACTTTGCAACCTCCATGAATTCTGATTTCATCGTCAAAAGCAATGACTCCAATCTATCAATATATTGATACCATCATGAATAGAAAGTTTTTACCATGTAATTGTATTTAATTTCATAATATTTATTAAACACTACTAGTTTTAAATGTGGAATGATCATTTCTAATTGTAGATTTTAGACTTGATATTACGACAATACTATTCGAACTATGATAATACTGTAGGTATACTCCAATTAAAAATTCTTTTACGACTACTCGTTTGAAAATCTCAACTTTAGTGTTCTATTAGCCGTAAGTTGTTTATTAAGAAACTACCGCAATGGAGTGATATATTCTGCAAGTTGTTGCAAATATCTCATGTAATTTATATGAAATGATTACTTGAAGATTACTGAAATTGGATATTATGCCACTATTATTTAACTCTGATATTGCCGTATGCATGCTCTAAATATAATTATTTAATTTAGATAAAACTTTGGAACGTCTAGGTTCAGTGTTCTATTTTTTAAACATTTATGTACTACGTAGATAATATTAGAAAAGTGATATTCTACAAGTAACAAAATATTTTAGGCATGTTTTCCATACAGTGCATATATTAACCTCATCATTTGGTCCAAGACTGTCTAGAACAGCTGTAGCTGCTTCCTTAACTTTCAAAAATCGATCACCAGACATTGATCCACTTCTATCCAACACTAATACCAAGCGCTTGGAACTTGGTGATGCAGCATTAACATACCATTGCCTGTAAATAGAGAATAAAATAAATGGCCAATGTTATAGTGTTTTAGTGTGTGTGGTGAAGAAATTCTGTATTATTTAAATACAGTATTTTTGAATGAAGAGTAAGACTAAATTTCTGAAAATTTAGGACCAACACAAGCGATATTATTAGATGTTTAAATGAATGCGCTTAAGATCTTCTTCAGAAATTAGAAAGGATTATAAATAAACGTAGACTTTTAATTTTGACTGCCTGTGTGAAATATTATCCTGAAATACTTTAGTATAGCAGACTACTGTAATTTGCAAAAGAGTTAGATCGTGCGTGGCGTAATTATAGGGTAAAGTGTTATTAACAGCTTGGTATCTATAATTTTGTCATTTATTTGCTATTTATCTTAAAATTTTACTATACCAGGTCGCATAACCCAAATTGAATCTTGCTAGGTTTTAAATTATTATTTCAGAGCTAATCTACTAGAAGAATTTAGACTTTATAATGATAACATATTTTCTAAGTCCTGTCATATATTTGTAGGACTGAAAATTGAGTCACGCAGTGCGTACTCACGTACTCGCTCTAAATATATTCAAATTAAACATGCGTGTATCTTTATACTAATTTAACTTAATGGTAAGAAGCTATATGATGCAATAAATCAATTTCTTATTCGGACATCTACGTGGAATAATTTTTACTGGAGTGCTTTCTTCAGGTACTACAACTAGCTTCGAAAATTTTTATTACGTATACCCGGAGGAATAAAATCAGTCAACATGAAATATGAAAGTGTAGGACCGATATAATGTTAACTTCTATAAAATCTATCATCCTAATTTAAGCTCTAGGAATGATTATTTCGCAATATATTCTGATCATGATATTAATAAATTATAATAAGCTATTCTTACTTGAATTTGGTCTCAGTGGTATAATTCGTTTTGCAATATCTTTGGGTTGTTGGATATTGATAGAAAATGTTATCCGCTCCAGCAAAATATTGCCATTTAACAGATAAATTGTCGGCGAAATTTTGTCGATAGGCCAATTTTAAAGAATTAGGTATATAACTCTGCGTTGTTTCCACCGGAAAAGTGATGCATGGCGATGATAAATTGATTTTATCATTTAATTCTTTATTAAATCTTAAATTAATTGGATTGCAGCATAGTTGATAACTGGTCGATGATTGAGCTTGCTTGGATGAGTAACCGGATTCAATATTACTTTTTGCTGATTGAACAAACTTGATGATATCTGCTAAACTTGCATTCAACTGCCTCCTTAAATCTTCAACGATTGCTACAGCTGATGTTAAATTTTGTTGATAATCAATTCCATCATAGAATCGTTGAATTTTACCAGGTGAGAGAATTTTTTCGGTGAATACCATCATCTCTTCGCCTAATGTAGTAGCCCATCCTTTAACATCATGATTCAACGTAACAGCATGATAGGGGACTACTAAACCAATTATAATCAATATGCGTATCGAAAGATTCGATTTCCGATCTATGCTAATCTTCATATTTGTATTTAAGCAATCAATTTCCTATCCTACAAGATTTTAATCGTATTAGTACTACTACAATGTAAATTAACTAATGGAAATTATGATCGTAATCAATCTAATCTAAGAAACATTGATAGTCCTAGATGATGTCGATCAATTTCAATGCAAATGAGCAAAAAAGTAGAAAATTGAATTAATAGTACAATATTCTATTGATTAATTGTCAGTAAAGAAGTTGGAGAATAAGAATGACAGAGGTATGCGAGATAACCAATGTCAGACAAGTTGATAATTTCAATATGTCATTGAATAACTACTTAATGGCAAATTGTATCCAATATGGTATATAGATTAGTTTATAAAGCCGTCATCAATTACAAATTGATCTGAATGAGTATTTTGTTTATAGGATAATTTGACATATCCAATCTAACTTCCGTTATTTGATCTTGATTGTAAATACGAATCTCATTCGATTATGCTCTGTTTTTCTACTAGTGTTATGTAAATTCTATTGATATCATCATTAAAAAGAAATCAATACTTATTTCTGCTTGAGATTATCGTCGGCTATCTTATCCATTGTTGCTAAGGAAGATTTACCGGTAGATTATAAATAAATGGATGATCCTCTTTATTTTTGTCTCAAATTAATTGTTATCACCTTGCAACATATGTGGTGAATTTGAATGATTGTTTTTTTAACGCCTTCAATAGATTAATCCTCATGTTACCGTGATGATTATTGTTTACTAATGGATGTTGATGAAAGATTCTTGATTACAATGAGGATATTAAGGCGTCATTAGCATGACAAATAGAATTGAAGGTGTGATGAAAATAGATTTTATAATAGTACCTAGATTCCTAGAATTTTAAAGTAGCTTTGATATTCAAGTGAGAGAAAATGAACCGTTGATTTCGTACGTAAGGGAACTGTACGCATAAGTCAATATTGGTATAATGAATCTTCAAATATAATATTTAGAAATACTCAGTTGTTCCTATCTTGCTATCAAATCGAAAGAGAAAAATGATTATTTTATCAGTAAATTTCTTGTTTTTATTAAATTATAATGTTTATTTGAATGACTAACGTAATTTTAGGCGTGATGGGTATTAAATAATGTAGACTTTAGAATAATGGCTAGATATTTAGAATGTTCAGTTATTCTTGTCTTTCTAACAGGATGGAGAAGGACGGATGATTCCTTTCTTATCAAAATTAACCACCAATCAACGTTAGCATAATGAGTATAATTTTTAGACTTAGAGAAAATAGATTCCAAAATAGTAGTCAGGAAATGCAATTATTCTTGTCTTGCTGACGAAGAAAGATGAATACTTTATTTCTTATTTTTATCAAGGCATTATTAGTAACGTATGACAAGCATAATATTAGACGTGATAAAAATAATTACAGAATAATACCCGGACGATTGAATTGCAGACTATTCTTCTCTCGCTATCATGACGAATAAACATCAATGCCTTAGTTAATTTTTAATTAATACTAACTAGAAGTTATTATTTGCATGACAAATACAAATTTCGGCGTTCTGAGTGTAGATCTTTTAAATAATAGCCGGAAGACGGGATATCAAACTGCACGCAAGAGATTAAAATTTAAACTATTCTTGTTTAGCGATCAACACGAAGAAAAGCAAACAATTTGTTTTTACTCTTCGAATACTGACCACAAGCCATCATTTGCATGACAAATACGAATCTGGACATGATGAATATGAAGTTTTAAATAATAGGTAGGAAATACTAAACTACTCTTGTCTTGATAATAACGTAAAAGGAATGAAAGCTTTCTTTATACTTCTCATCATAATATTAATCTTTCAATACAAGATGCTGAAAATATTTTTACAGTTATTAGTTATAAAATTATAGTATTGAAAAACTTTTAGAACATTATGATGCGAGGATCATGAGTTAACAATTTTATCAGATAAATATCACGATTCTGATAAACATAGGATCAATTTTAAGCTCAGTTTGACTTTCATTCATACTTTCTTATTCTTATTCTGCGTTGATCTATTTATAGCAGATTCATTTCAGTATCAATAGTGAATAGGCTACGTAAGTATTTGAAAAGGTAAATTTTATTGTAATTCAAATCCCATTAACCTACAAGTCCTAGAAAAATCAACAATTAATTAACCTGTGATTTTAATATATTAATTGTCAATAGAGCAGTAAGGTAAATTTATTTTCACCCTTTCATACCCTATGTTGTTATATTCTGAGCAATAAGAGGTTTATTTTTACTCTTTACGCTAGAGCGATAATTAAAAGTCATTATTTCGACCCTGCTAACTTGGACATGCTAGATGAGACTGTGATCGTACTGTATATCTATAATCTGTATGCAATCAGAATAATCGTATAATTACTTTGCATGAATGACAGGATTATTTTTTGGAAACTAAGTTACTTGTGGTATCACCAGTTATTATAATTACTCTATCGGTTATCGTGAATAAGTTTATTTCTATGCTACAGTGATTATATTATAATTCTAATCCGGTTAGCATGTAAATTCTAGAAAATCAGGAGAATAAACAAATTAATTAACCTGTGATTTTAATTATCAATGGAGCCCTAGTGTAAAAATATTTTCACCTTTCATATCACACATTGCTATATTGAGTGGCAAGAGGTTTATTTTTATTTCCTACGCCTGAGTGGTAATTAAAAGCTGCTATTTCGATCCTGCTCAACTTGGATATCGTAGAACAGAAAGGATAGACATGATATGCATGCGAACAGTAATGGAATATCTTGTAGTTTTAAACTAATTTTGTCCAATGGAATGGTACAGATACATTTCAATATGGACTAAAATAATCGTATTATGTATAATATATACGCAGTCGGAATGATGATGGTCGTGTAGTTGCTTAGTAGAAATGACAAAATTATTCTTAGGAAATCAAGTTACATACGGTAGGTATTACGGATTCTAGTAACCACGCTATCAATTATCGCATATAAGTTTACTTTTATACTACGATGATCATGTTGGATGTTGATATGGCAAGAGCTAGTTACAACCGGGAAGAGTAATATGTCAATGTAGTAATCTTTATTGTTGAGAGCCTAAATGATGCTAATGGATAGATCTAGAGCAGATTTTAATATAATCCATTTCGAAGCGGAGTTAAACTACGATCCTATATGACACATTGAATATGCATAAATTGTTTTTTATCTAGCACTATAAGAAAAAGTCTATCAAAAATTATGATGATATTCGTAAATATCAAGAACTGCAGTGATTAAATCGAATCATTTTAGGGCGGAGTTAAAGTATTTTATTACATTGGGTGTGGATTAAAAAGAAAAATAGGATTTTACATTAGTAAAATATTTCTGTTGGGTTGACTTGGATTACTTTAACTTCTAGTTGACCGCAAAAGCGTTTGAGTGTTCACCGAATGCCCACACCGAAATTCAACTCTAGTAATTATAATCCATAATTGCCAATTCATTTAATTAAATATAGAAGACAGTTTGGCTACCTTAAATCCTTTACAAAACATCGCGATAGTTGTAAATATCAAGAACTGATTTAAATAAGAGTTTAAGGCGGAGTTAAAGTATTTACAAACATTGATTTACTAAAGATCGTTATAATTATGTAATCAATGGGTGGCAAGAATTGCGTAGATTTAACATATATGAAAGAGTGCAGTTCCAATCAATCAGAGCCTATAATAGAGTTGCAAACTTAGTCTCCGCTTTTGACTCCTTACAGAAAACAGGTTTCTTACTATAAGAAAAATCTATATCACAATTGAAATATTGGCAATGGCTAGAAGCCAGTTAAAATAAACCCCAATAAGGAGGACCCAATTACTCTTATTTCCGTAAGTCTAAATCGTAACACCACCTTATTATTTATATAATAAATCCCTATACATTAACAAAATAAAAGGTGATTAACTTTAGTTATAATTGTCTATTGAACTTGAAAGTATAAGTATATTAGAGTAGCAAGTTTGACCATTAATAATTAATCATGATGGTATTTATAATAATAATGATAATTAATGCACGTGAACACTAAGGTTATGCTTGATTTACTCTCAGTTCTTTTCATTATTGAGAAGAAATAATTAATCTAAAGTTAAGGTAATAAGAAGCCAAAGCATAGCGTGCAATGTCCATCTGTTGGCAATTTACTTAATGCTATACAGTATATTCGACGGATCCCTATCCCATTTTATAGACTCGAGTCAGGAAGAGGATATAATCTGGTCAACTCTGAAATATTTGCTACGATCAATTTCAATTTATAAAAATTGATCATAACATGGCAATTAGTTATACTAGTACTAGAAACGTTTAGATATCAAGACTAAATTTTGATTAATAGTTACCGAAATTTAGCAAAGGATAAAAATAAGGACAATTCGATAATTTTTTCTTACTATTTTCTCTATCTTTTATTATAGATTAACTGAGTAAATATCTAATATTACTAGTACAAGCATCAGATGCAGTGACGACAGATTCTGTACAAAAATGCGAATAGATAGCAAGTATTTTACTATTAAAGTTAATCCATTTTAGATTATATTATCCAACGAAAAACAAGATCGTTTTTTCCCTGCATTAAAATTACTTCCTGATAATATACAATAGAATATAGAGGCGAAAAACAAAAGGAAATTGCTTATTTAAAAGCTAAATGGTCACCACTACCGTTGCCGTGCTTGCTATTCCTGTTTTTCTTCGCCATATAAATAATACTAGCTAAATCAACTTATTTGCATTTAGGTAAAACCTTAAAATAGTGACGCGCCGGTATAGAGCGAGGGAATAGGAAAATAAGGACATAACTTTAAAAGTAATGATTGATTACTACCTTATTTATAGCCATCATATCGATTATTTTGATTACATAAACAACGTCGGCTAAATTTTGATTTGTTTTATTAATTATTGACAAAGACATCGAATTTGTTTACGTAGAAATAGGAAAAATAAGGACACGACTAACGAACTAATGGTTGATTACTACCGTGTCTATAGCTGCCACTTCGATTTTTTTGATGAGACAAACAACATCAGCTGGATTTAATGTTTAATTATTGACAAAGGCTTTAGATACGTTTACATTTCCATGGACGAAGAAATCGATGAAAATCTTAGATTATTCATCAGCCAGTTTTAACTTTATGGTTTGGACTTTATCATTTAACATGAACTCAAAAATAGCTTTCTATATCTTATAAACCTCTAAATCAAATGCAATTTACTCATCTATGGCATTAATTATTGAAGCTAGTACTATACCAGTAAATGATGAGCGGACAATTCATGCTAATATTCTAATAGCACTCGGAGATGTGAGCTTTAAAATTGTACTTTCCAATAAATATATTAGTATCTTTATACAGCAGCTAGTCAGATTTTAGTTGTTAATGTTCACTAATTTTGGAATCCGAAATTCGCTAAATTCTTTGTATTACAGTTTGAAGGTAATCTAAGCTTATACTTCGATAAATTTCCTGTTGATTAATGTGCGAGCAAACAGTCTGTATACAATACCCAAGAAATGACCTGTGTTAAATATTTCATTGTTGTTAATCGAGCAGAGAGAAGTCTCTATTGCCTAACTATCATATTGAAAATATGAGACATTGTTAGAAGTACATTATAAAGTTATGTGCGCTATGATAAATACAGGAGAATATTACTTAATACAGGGATGTCGGCGCAGAAATACAGTAAGATTGCTTGTAGGAGAAATATTATGAGTTGTTTATGGCTCATATTGGTATTTCTAGCCAAAGTTTGCTGACTTGGATCGATAATCCTGAATTATTGAATAGCATATAATACTATATAATGTCAATCAATTTGATCAGGCTGTTGCGTTATACTTATTTCACAGTTCCTTAAAGACTGCAATTGTCCTTTAATCCCTTTTACGCGTATTGTATATGGTCCATGATTTACAAAATATAGATTACATCTTTTCTAAACAGTCTATTCTACAAACTGTTGACCGTAGTCTATCTTGCACGATATTAGGCCGTATTTGTTTAGCAGTAATGCAACAGTAGATCATTCTCGAATTATGGCCAAACTGCTTGAACATATGTTATTATAACGATTTTGATATAATTATACCGTCAACAAATTATGCAAGTAATGCGATCAACCTGAGTTCCTGCGTATAATACATTAAAAGAAAATATTTAGAATTGAGCTTTCTATTGTTGGGAAGGACTAGCAGATGGTAATAGTAACCATTTCTATTTTCAAGTAAACAGCATTGGTTAAAATTAGTATAATTATCTCTATGAGTTATTATGCAATCATCATTATTCCAGCAGAAAGCATTTGATCTTGAAATTACTCCTGCAGAGCCAGTCATGGCAAGAGAACGTGAGTTTGTACAATAATTAATTAGTAATATCAAGATACTTACTGTTTTTCTATGTCTTCATCTATTACATGTTAGTTGATCATTATGGCTTATATTTTGAAAGGAATAGAATTGACCTTTGGATTCCTTGATGATTGCTGTTAGAACCTCTGACACCCTTAGTTGTAGTCAGTATCAGATTACTGTACTTTTTGCCGGTTAATACTGTGATCTTAACGCAATAATTGAAATTTCGTCAATTATGAAAATGATAAAAATTTAGAGACGACGATTAAAATTACTGTTAAAACACAACCGTTAACTTATATGAAATAATAAGTGAATATAATCTTTCGGAAATTTAGCATTTGTTACATGATATACCTTCATCTAATTTCGTTTACAATTATTGAATCACCCTTTCTGTCTTGCATTTATTGTACCCTCTTTATCCCTGTAAATTGCTTTTCTACCGATAAATTAATATATTTCGTTTACTCTCTATAGCTAATCAATTCTATTAGATAAAATTAAAGTAGTAGCTAACTTAATTTTATGCCTTGTATGCTGGTAATAGTCTTTGATTAGCAATAAACAAACCAAAAAACTATCTACAGTTAGATATTGTGTACTTGTGTTATCCATCTTCGAATTGCATCCGTATTATCCTGTTTGGATTTGAGTGAGCATTTCTCCTTATTTAAAAGTTCTAATTTCAATAAAGATTCGATGGTTTATGAAATAGCTCTAAGTTATGCCGCAGGGGCAAAAGTAGATATCAAATGTATGTATCCAAAAAAAGATAGGAAGAAAATACAGATCTTTATCGCACATGCTTCTATTTAAAAGTTGATCGATAGAAAATTCTGTTAACGTAGGCTGCTATCCGTCCATGATGTAATGATTAAGTTACTACATATAGATCGCATAATAAATTACACGAAATTTGCAATAAGGAAAATTAAAACTTATAAGAAATTAAAAACTATAGCCAGCTGTCAAGCATATCTTAGTCTACAGTATTATTTCAATAGAATAAATCATAGGCTATACAAATCCAGTAGTCTATGTATATTCTTTAGATCACTGTTACTGTTCTGTTTGAAAATATTTAAGTATAGGTAGAATTTTAGCGGAAAATAGGTTCCGAATGTCTTAAACTATACTAATAAGCTGAAGTTACTCAAGGAAATCTTTACCTATCTTACTTAATGTTGAAGAAAAATGAAATTTTTGAATACTCTCCAAATAAAAAATTATTATTGGTTTTGCTGTAAGTCTAATATAGCGCACAGAAGAAGTTCAGAAGTAGATACGAACAAATATGAGCAATCAACACACAAAATATATAATCTAAATAAGAGAAAGCTAAATGGATGAGACGATATTTATTACAATATGTTATAATTTTATTATTATCGTACCTGCACACAACTGCTACCGCTTTGTATAACTGCCTTTACTATGGTAGCGCTGATACTGCTAGTCAAAAAAGGAAAATTATTCATCTTGCTCTAAATTTAATGAAATAGGCAGGATTACTTAGAAGACGATTCAAATAAAGTTAAATATGTAATACACACAATTGGCCATAAATAATTCTTAGAGAAACCTACTAAACAATGATGATAATTTTTAATGCTTGATAAAGTAAAAATATAAGGCTATCAACAATTTACCATTTGAATTACTTACTAAACGTGAAAAACTGTAATATTTGGAACGGCTATCGTAAGAAATGTCGTTTTGAAAGTTTATACAACAAATGCTAGCAAAGCGTTTGCAGCTTATTTGTAAAAACGATGCCATCTTGTTGCTTTGTTAAGTAAAAGCAAGATATCTGATTGTACGTAAATTATTCGAATATCTAATTGAATATAGGAAAGAAAATTTAAATCTTTTATAATGTCCATGTTTATCCAAAGTCTATTGCTTGATATAAGAAAACTTCAGATTTCTATGATTGCAAATAAAATTTTATCCGCATGAACTATTAGTTCTAAATAAAAGTGACTAGAAATTTCTGTGGATTATATGATAAAACTAGAAAGGTCGTTTCTGTTTGCTAACAGTACTTGAGGAAGTGACTTGTTTTCAGGGTTGCTGACTAAGTGTATAAATTAAAATAAGAATTACCTTTACGCCAGCTTACAAGATTGGATTATGATACTAAATGACTGAATAAAAAAGCTCTCACTTAGCAGGATATGTGGAAATGGTATCAATTCTAAAGTAAATTATCTGTAACTTGCTCAGCGATGATTTCTTCCACATCATACGGTAGTACTTGAGTTTTACAACTCCTTACACATACGAGTACATAATGTCAAAGTAGGTAAATCAGTATATGTTTAGAAGAATCTAAATAGTATTTATTATTCTTCAATACTAAGTTATTTCAGGCTCTTTATTAAAGATGTTCATAATTATGATTTATATGCTCGTTCATACATAGTTCGAATATTGGGAAATAATTACAGTTAAATTGATATTAAATCTGGCAAGTTATGTTTTCCTTTAGCTTTAATTACCATCATAGGTGATTGAAAAATTTCGTTAAGGTAATATAATCGCAAAAATTAATGATCACTAGAGATCCATGATAAGGTATCGATTATACTTTAAGTGATTCCAACACTGTAATAACGCTACTAGCAAGTTATGACGCCTAAACTAATGCAAGATTTTGTATTCAATTTTATTTTTGCTCATTATATATGATAGATAGCGTAAAAAATAAATTTCGAGCTTTTACTTACATATTATATAAATAGCTTAATTTTTAATTACATAAAGTAATTTTCTGGCGTCAGTTATTAAATATTTACGCGGTCGCTTCCATATTTTTCATACCAGGTTATCGGTTCATTATTAGTACAACGATATTTTTAAGATGGGGTCCATAAAATAATTTTTACGTGAGTTGTTAGTATATTAATAAGTAAGAATTCGCTAACATGTAGCTTTAGCTCCATTCGAGATCTAGGCTTCTTTCTTTTCTCTACCATTAAATTTTAGGATTGATTGTACTTAAACAGAAAACCGCATTTGTCTTGATTGCTATAAAAAGAGAAAAATTGTAAGTAAACGTGTACTAATCAATGTTTTAAGATTAAAAACTCGTTAATGTAATTTAATGCTATATATATTTGATCTACGTTACAACTTATATTGAATTAAAACCATCGAATCATGTTCTTGATCAAATATTTTATTACATGCATTACTAAATATTGTCAATATATTTTAAAATTATTGATTAAATTCTATGATGGATCAAAATCACAAACCGTACCTTTTAGCTTAGGTATTCTCTTACGCGCATAGTGTACAAATACAAGTAAAAATTTTAATGAGAATAAATGAATTCTATCACGATATTAAAGACCACGGTCAAGTATGAATGCGTTGCACTAATCTTTATACAGTTGGTAGCTTGTCACTAGAGTTACCAAATGTGAAACTAATTCATTTTCTAGTAAGGGCAAGTGAATTAGTTAGATACCTAATTTATAACAGAGCTCAAAGGTCAGATCGTGTTATGATCATGACTGTTTCGTGTTCTATGCATCTTCCGAAGTATTTTTAAAGTAGAGCGTAAAGTGATATAAATTTTGGTCTAAAGAATAAACGACAGCAGTATCCCTTATTTCAGTAGTATTGATTTCCATGTTATATGCTCTGTAGCTGCTCATGAATACAGATAGAAGGTATAAAAGGGAGTCACTTTTTACAATAGGGAGTGTTCGTTATTTTACCGTTTACGCGTAAGGAGAAGGTCTATATCGTTTCTGTCGTGAAACTTAAGGAAAATGTTTATAGTTGCTACGGAGAACTGATCTTGATAAGTAGTTAGAGATAGAAAAAGACCCAGAAATATCTCCGGTATATCTTTGTCACACGAATATACACCTACATATTGGTGACAGTTATATATCAAAGTCGAGACCGCTTTAAATCTAATCGTCAATACTTTCTATCTATAGATCTAATAGAATGGTTATATAACATATCGTTAACGTAATAAAATTGATTCGTATCCTTTCCAAGTCTTTTGATGTCTTTTATAATTCTTTATCATTTCAAGGTTGATCGAATCGTAAAGTTTTTCTCGTTATTGAAAATGGATAATATAACCAATGCGAGTCGTACACCATTGGAAATTGTTGCTATCAAGTCTGCTACTTTTATTGTTATCGCTATTGCCGCTGTTATTGGCAATGTCTTAGTCATTATCGTTATTTCTCAAAATCGTTCAACTCAAACTATAACAAATTATCTAATTATCAATTTAGCTGTTTTTGACATCATGAACGAACTAGTCAACTTACCTCCCTATATATTGAATATCATAGCCGATAGGCAGTATTATGATGATATTGGTTGTTCTATTCATTCGTATATTGGAGGTGTATTATTTGTAGGCTCTATTCATAATTTAATGCGGATAGCTATAGTGCGCTACTGTGATATATACCAATCACGAGATTCCAAATTTTAGAAAAATAAGGGCTTTATTGAATCTTATACAAAGATTAACTACACACAGCTCCACTCTAGCCGAATACTACTACTAAAGACTTCTAGAATGAACTAACAGAATAATCTAAAGTTGCATGCTTTTATACTTTTCGTAGCATTCGCAGCTACAATCCGCATGGTAACCTTTTACCTTATATTACACATAGTTAAATTATTCTTAGTAAGACTATTCTACTACGGACCATCATTAATCTAATATCGATACGACTACAGTACTTACGTAGACATTATTCACACCAGCCAAAGTACAATGAATTAACCATATCCTAATATATGATTTACAGTTCTATTTTTACCTATAACCTTATTAGTAACTCAACACCTTACTGTATATAGTCATCTGTACTCTAGCATAGAGTCTATGCCACTACAGTCTATAGGTATAGCTACCAAATATCTCTTAGGATAAATATCTACCGTACATTATACTAAACATGGCTAATAGTCTACAATCACAATACTAGTTACATTACAGCTACCTTATCGTTGTCAAGTCTAAAAAATTGCAATCCAGACATGCATACTATTGCATTGGTATTATTTACAGCACGTGTCTTAGGACCAGCTGTATCGCTTCTAGGATGGAGTAAGAGTGTTTATGTAGAGATTGAGAAAGCTTGTCTTCCTAGTTGGGATAGAGATGGCATAAGTGGAATAACTAGGGGCATCTATTCTGCTACTATCAATTATGTTATATTTTTTAATACTATAATTTATTGCTATTTATTTATTTTTTGCTTCCTTAGAAGGAAACGACAACGGATGATTCGCAATACTTATCACTCACTAACTGCTATGAATAAGTCTAACGTAAATTCGACCATCTTTATCGTATTTATTGCATTTCTAATGTGTTATTCGTCATGGTGTCTATTAGTATTTATTATTATACCAGTAGCTAAAGTGATCGTGCCTGATAGCATCTACTTTACATCTATAGTATTGCTGTTCTGTAATTCTGTTATAAATCCTTTCTTATATGGATGTCGAAGTGAGAATTTTCGTACAGGATATAAACAAGCTATTCATAAAATTTTGTACATGCGGTTGCAATATAAATGTATTTAGGAACTTTAAGAGTCCAACAAACATTATTGCAATAGAACAAGTGTAAGCTATATCTGGTGATGAAATTACCTGTTATCCTGATCACTGGTTCGAGCTATAGCTAATTCTGTATCATGAAGATTCTAATTGTATAATATTAAGACAAATTTTTTGTCTTGTACATGATCGTAATTATACACCTGAGGATATTCTATCTCGTTTATTATTGTAAGCGCTATAAGGCTAAGTTTTCGGTATACGTTTATTAGTAAAACCTCTGTAAACTAGAGCTTCTTATTATATGTATAACATAGGTTGTATATCATATATATATATGATATACGTATCATCCTTTGAGAAGATCGGTGGAGATAAAATAATTTCATTCGCATTGGAAGGTACTTGATCTCAAATTTTATCAAGATTTCTTACCTTTGCTATTATTACCGTATTAGTTGTGATTTCGAAGCTAAAGTAGAGCTATTGAATCTTATAAAGCTTTAAATGGCATACAATCTATTTTCTTTAGAGATAGGAATGATAAGAGTGTAATAATGTACTGTAGTAGTATTGAAATCAAAATTGCTGTTTATGATCAGGATGCTGTTGCGAACAATTTACACTTCTCTTACGTCAATATACTTGGATATGCTGATCGTTATACTTTTACAAGAAATTATTTCCTATTTTTGTAAACAACAACTAGATATTAGCTGACAAGTGTAGGAATTCACAAAGTGAATTCATGAAAATCGCATGACGGAATTATCATATTGAGGTATCGCGGTTTTCCTCTTTTTTACTGTTTGAGTAACACTGCGAACGATACAATTCTACTAGAATAAGTATACCTCTTTCGTAGAGATAACTAATTAATGCTGGTAAACAATTATTTAATTATTAACAAATCAATATAGCTTCACGGACATCACTCCGTGACATGAGGATATAGGACATTATCAAGAGCTCAATTGTCCAGCTTTGAGGGACATGTTAGGCAAAAACATTTAATTTAGTCCTAAAAGCATAGAATAATGGTAATTATTGGAGAAATAAGTTAAGCGGTATTTATCGCTCATCACTGTCAAAGTAAGAGAAACCTCTATAGATCAACTATCATGTTGAGGATATGGCATATTATTAAGAGTAAAATTTTCCAGTTTTGAATGACGCGTTAAGCAAGAAAGCATTTAATTTAGTCCTATTTTGTATTTAGGAATGATTATTTGCAATTTATTAGAATAGGTGCCAATGTGATTATTTGCAATAGTTATTTTAA